>NC_049984.1:10945166-10972600 GCF_000003815.2 Branchiostoma floridae
TTCTCAGTGTCTTTAAGTTTTATGATGAAAACATGGAGTAAACATCGCTGGTAGTTTTGTCTACACTTACAGGCTCTTAAAATTTGCATGTTTCTTGTCATCTTTGATATTACAGTTTTTAGATCTGAATTTTCAGTTTAGGCAGTTATTTGATTAACATTTCACTCTTAATTTACAGCTTAATATCGTACTGTTTCTTAGCCTGGGTGCCATTGTAGTTAGTTTTCTACTGCACCCTTACTCCCTTAACATAAATTGGGGAGCTGTGAAAAAACAACTAGGGTAGCACCTAAGCTAACTGTTGCTGTCTTAGAGTTAGATCTCACCAGTTTAAGTTTTTTAGCATTATTGGGTGGCATTAAACACCTTTTTTCCAGCTTTTACTTGCCCAGATCTCACATGCTCTTGTAGTCTATGTGGATTCCAATAAGAGCATTTTGCTGTGCATAATGACTTTGGTGTAACCAGCAACAGTAGTGTAACCTGGGTACCATCCGATTTCTACCGGGATGCCAACGCCTTACACTCACTACCCTAAGAAGTATTGTTTTAGGGTAGCGAGTGTAAGGAGCCCCGGTAGAAGTCGGCTGGTACCCAGGCTAATAGGAGTGTACAATATAGAACTTCTCCTGTGCAATGTCCCAAACCCTCAAACTCCAAGCAGGTATTCATGCAAACACCTCTACCCTGTCATCTGCTGCTTCTCCCTCTGTGTTTGTGTGTATCAACATAATTATGATGCCACTGATTATAAGTGCGGTTGTGTGTGTCTGTCTAATGCTTTCCCTTGTACCCTTGTGGTGCATAACGCAAAATTAGCTGACAATTATTCCTAACATGTCATTTAATATCTGTTCCATTTTTGTCTAAAATATCTACTGGTAAACCAAATGATAGCAATTTCACTTTCAAAACAAAATCGATGATACCAAAATGATTTTATCATGTCTCAATACAAGTGGTGGTGGTATGTAATCTTAATTTCTTGCTGAAGATGATGGTGCAATAATCCTAGAGTCCATTCCAAGACACCATGAGGGTTTTTAGGCGATATTTATAATTAGTCTGAATTATTTTGAATAAAAGAATATCTGAGCCACAATAATTAAATTATTTTTAAAAAATTGACTGAGAAAGTACTCATATATTTGAATTCCTTTGAATATTTTAGAAACATTTTGAAAGTAACTGTACAAAAATATCTTTATTTAGAATAATTGTGAAACCTCTGTGTGATAATTTGATGTTTACAAATATTTACAAAAAATGGTAAACCTCGCCAAATGGTTAAATTAGTTTATTGCCCCCATAAAAGTAAGCCCCATTGTTGTATCTGTATATTTTTAGATTTCACTGCTGGGCACTGGTGGATCCTTTGTGGTGGGCCATTGTTGCATGGCGCCCAACCATACTTTGCAAGGATGTGTGAATTACTATCGATCTTCCCAGCCCACTGAACCATTTACAAAAAATGGTAGAAAATGGTAAATAATGGTAGAATGCTGTTATCATTATTTAGAAACCATTAGAAGTATCCAATTCCACACAATGAATATTTCCAAAGTTTTACAGGACCAGGGAAATATTTATAATGTTGAAACAGTGTTACAAATATTTCTGAACTATCAAATGTCCTAGACATATAATTACAAAACTTTAAAATCAATTCTAAACAATGGCCACAAACATCTGCATGGTGTCTTGGAATGGACTCTAATCATAATGTGAACAGATATCAGTGCACAAATAATCTGACTACTGATTACAGAAAAGGCTTCAGTGATTATAACTTGATATGTTGATATAACAGGCATTGGGCTTGGCATGCACGCCAAAATAACTGTCAAATCAATGCAACAGGGGTGTAAGACATACTAATAATGTGTTGTTACACCACTAATGACATATGATTACCAACCCCATGTATTCCACCAATGTTGTCTGTTCATCATTCATGTTTGTGCCCCCCCTACCCTCACCTCTCCATCCACCCACCATGAACTGTCACCCCCTGTCCTACCCACCTATCCCATGATCCCTGTGTTGCTTCGACCTCTGAGGCTCCCCACCTGTACATAGGGATGTGGACCAGGTCGACGACCTGATGGCAGACATACAGGAACAGCAGGACATTGCACAGGAGATCTCTGATGCCATCTCCAAACCTGTAGGCTTTGGGGAGGATGTTGATGAGGTGAGGCAGTGTTGTAGAAGTGTGCTCCCAATGAAAATGTGGAAGGCTCCTCAAAAGCATTTCAGGACGTATGTGGTTGTTTGCCCAAAATCAAAAGTTAGAACTCTCTTGGCAAAGACTCTACAGCAGTTTGTCTGACATACACTTCGTTCAGTGTACAAGAAAATTCTTGGGGTTGAGAATAGTTTCAGCTATAACTCATATCTGACATGTCCTGAATGTTTGGAGACTGCCTTCCATGTCGTATGGGGTCACATATACTTGCTAGAGACAGCGTAGTTAGATGGCCATGTGCCATTTTTTGTTCTTCCTAACAGAGACATAGATCAGGTGGATGACCTCATGGCAGACATCCAGGAACAGCAAGATCTGGCTCAGGAAATCTCCGACGCAATCTCAAAACCGGTGGGATTTGGGGAGGATGTGGATGAGGTGAGGTGCACAATGTTATACAGAAGCACTGCAGCAATCTGTGTGCAATATCTGTACAAGGGCAGCCAGCTGCAATCACAGGACCATTCTCAAACTGCAATACATACTCATTGCTAACATGCATCTACTTTTGATTAACTGATGAATATCACTGTTGAACAGTTCACATGGGTCTTGTGCCAGCCACACTCCAAAACTTGGAACAGGGCTGTATCCACCTTAGTGTTTTTCAGACTAACTTATTGGTCTGCTGTTGATTTTCTTATCAACTTAAATCTTTCAATGCAATCTTACAAAAATAAATTTGCATCAATTTCATGTCACGAAGTTCAGATTTTTTGGACAGATTGGATGAAGTTTTTGTCTATCTGCAGGCAAAGTTCCATTTCAGGATGTACAGAAGGACAGTATCTCCAGTGGAGACATCGCTGATTTGGATTGTATTTGGATTGTATACTGCAACATTGAGCTTGCTCACATCTTGTCATAATTTCTTTACTACTCACCTCACCTCACCTAGTCCCATCCTCATCAGGAGGGTCGGGGACTATGGTTGTCTCCAGCACAAGTCTTTACTACTACTATCTGCATTTTGAAATTTACAAACATAGTTTGGCCCGCCTTGTGTATATCATTTTGGAGGCAACATGCAGACAGACTTTGTGAAAGACTTCAAACCAAGTTTTACATATACATACACAGACACACAAACACACATTGTGGAATATTTGGGGTACAGGTCATCAACGGCAAGATCAAGAAAACCTAAGTACAGCTGTATGATAAAACCATAACAATAAACTTGGTCCAAAGTAACTGCCCTCTTGTTTGGAATGGTCAAGTTTGAGAGACAATCAGAGCATTTTGAAAATGTCTGTTTTCTTTAGGATGACCTGATGGCAGAGCTAGAGGAGCTGGAACAGGAGGAGCTGGATGAGAAACTCCTGGACATCAACGCACCATCAGAAGAACTACCCTCCGTGCCTGGTCACAAGATCCCTGCAGGTTGGCAGACAAACTGTTTCCGTTTTCCCTTCTGTGTCAGATAGTTTAGACTGCTAGACTCAACTACAGTAGTACATGTCATTGTCATAAGAACAATGTATATGTCTTAGTCCTGGGTATAGGTACAATACTGCAAAGAAACATTTGGATACAGGTCATCAATGTACAGGTACTACATACCTGAATAAACTTGGACTAAAGAGTGTAACGTTGGACTCACGTTGGGAATACACCTTGCATGGTGCAGTTTTTTCAAGAATTTTAAGTTAAAATGGTTCATTTTAGGGTATCCTGAGGGCCAAAATTACTGTCAGAGAGGTTACAGTAAAAGACTATGGTCATACGAGGGTGAGTCAGAAAGTAATGCAAGTGGTTTCATAACAGACTCGTTTTTTTATCAATTGAGTTGAAATTTGGCACAAAAGTAGCGATATATGTCCTCTTGAGATTAAATGTTTTAAATTTGGTCTTTATTGTTTTATGAGCAACTGAGTTGATTTCAAGATGAACACACCCTTGGTACCTTGTCAGACTAGCGATTCCTCTAAATCTGACCCACTAAAAATCACTGTAGGAAGTTGAAATTACCCATGTATGATACCAATTGTCTCTATAGATTGCGTGCCAATTTTCATCTCTAAACTCGTAATGGTTCTTTATTTACAGCTGCTAGGATGCAGTAAGTTGTGTTATAGAGCTGTTGGATTTATACACGAATTCGTGAGTTGTTGGTTAAAAGACTACTTTTGCATTAACCAAAAGAAACAAAACTTTACACAGTTATTAACTGTTTAAAGGCCAAAAAGTGTGGTAAGTTTCATTTCTCTTTGTTAATGGAAAAGAAGGCTACAGAAAGTTTTAATAATAACACCGCAGATCTCATGACCCTGAAGACCGCGTATACCTCACTCTACACCAGCAACGAAAAACGAAAAACTGCTCAGATTTCAGAGTTAAAATTAAGCGTGTGGCTTATAGAGAAATGCAGCTTATTACATGTGCAGGCTTAGTCTCCTACAATAGCAAACATTGGTTTAGGGATATTCTTAATTGTTCGTTAATTGGACCTCTTTTTTCTTCTGACGGGATACCAAGGGTGTGGTCACCTTGAAAGCAGCTCAGTCACTCATAAAATAATGAGCAACAAATTTTGATATTTCAATCTCAAGAGAAGATATGTCTTAACCTTTGTGCCAAATTTCAACTCATTCGATCAAAGAACGACTCTGTTATGAAACCACTTGCATTACTTTCTGACTCACCCTCGTAATATAATATGAATGACCTGGTGGCATCCCTGGTCAATCAGAATTTCATGCTTGTCAGAGGATCTGCTCCCCAGTGTAAGGGCATCTAGTGCATCCAATTTTTTGTCAAGCGCATCCAGCCATGGCGTATACCTGGCTAAAAACCTGTACTCAACCTTAGTACTGATATACGTAATGATTCCTGTCTCACTGATGTATTTTGTTATATTCTCCACAGCACAAGCAGCAGTTGCTGATGACGATGATGAGATGAAAGAGCTGGCTGCCTGGGCCTCATGAGCACCTACAAACATACCCCTGCCCCATGTCACAGCCTGCAGGAAGTGTCGAGGAAAGTTGATTCCAGAAACTCTACTGGTCTTAGGTTAAGGTTACGCGTACAGTAAATTACTAAAGCAAGATCATTGTGAAGAAGATTTAATGATACCTAAAACGTACAACTTGAGTTGTTGAAAACTCAAGATATCTCTTGTCCTGGTATCTTATTCGTTGTTGATAGAAGAATCTAGAATGAGCTGTACTTACTATTGTGGGGAATTTTTTACGACTCTTCTGACGTCTATGGTAATACTGTCATCGTATCATGGACTTGGGCTGTACTACCCTCAACATTGTCTTTCTTGTTTAACAAATGGATTTGGCTTGAACAGGTACCGGTCCAGTTTCTTACATCAACTCCTCTTCCCTACTGTCATGTTAATCTAAATGAACTGTACAATATCAAACTCCAACATGGAAATCATCGACATCAAATTGCCTTCAACCTTGAGTGTTTGTTTTCAGGTAAGCCACCAGCGTAATGAGATACATGTATAATTTTTTAATCTCTCACTGCATCGAGGCCTTTTTCTTCTATGTATCAGTATCTTTTCATTCATTGTGATTCGTGGTGGTAGGCACTGTAAATATGATATGATACTAGTAAGTGGACACTGTTTAGAAGTATTGGTGCCAGGCCTTTATCTTCTATACTTTACATTGAATAATGCATTGACCTGAATGGGTAGGGGTTAGACAGAATGTTGGGCTCATGTCATCCACTGAAAACAGTATGTATTATTAATATTACGCACTGCATTTCTATCAGATTTATATTAAACTGTCTTTCTTACAACATAGGTATCACCATGTTGGTTTTGGTTACTTCTGGACTTCATTATGCAAGGAATGGTGTAGATAAGTTTGATGAACACAGCATATAGAATATGTATGTACATGTAGATGTGTGAATTTCGTATGGTAGATTTAGACGTGTAATTACATGCAGCTTCCTCTGTTATCTACATAGGCGGTAGGCCATCGAGTTTTTGTTGAAATCAGTATTAGTTTGCTGTAATAAAAATCAGACTCCACGGAAAGATTCCCGAGAATCGTACACTTACACACTCTGGTAAGCGATTTCGACAAAAACTCGATGGCCTATCGCCCATGTTATCTATTGACTTTTTGGTGTTTTTGATAGTGGTATAATATTGAATATGATAGATGAGTATGATACAAAAATTACAACAAAGAATTTGTAAAGGCTGAATCAAAGATCATTACATGTATGTACATTTTGTAGACAATGCTTTTCTGGAAATACATCAAAATGTTGACTTGCGTGGCTGTAACTATGATTGTACACAATGTACAAATTGCCACTGAAGGTGGGCATTCATTACCTGCCAGGTTGTAAGTACTGGTCAAACTTTTATGTCATGATGTTTAAACTAGATTCTACACTGTCACACAGTTTGCCAACTGTACAAAGGAAAACGTGGTTCTCGAGACACAGCCTACAAGGCGTTAACCTGGCCAAAGTTTCAGTAACTACACAGCTGCCACTTACCTTCCTCTGTCTGTACAGAGTTGGAATGGCTATCATTTTGCAGTTGAGGCTGCGTATATGAATATGTCAAACCTCGGAACAATTAACCTATTTTTTAGTTTCCTCTTTTAGAGATGGACTTATCATAAGACATTAGCTTTCAAATAAAAAAATCGGAAGGTTGACAGAAGTTGCTATTTTATGACAATGAATAAACAAATTTAGGCACAAAAAAGTCTATCAAAAGGCAACAGGCCTGTGCCAAACATTAGAGCAAAAGGAAACATTACTTGAACTCAAGTATACTGAATCTGATGTTTGAGTACTAGACTGGGAAGATGTAGACAAGAATAACAGGTTGTCCTTTATCAGTGTAAAATCTTGACAATGGGGCTGCAGCTGTACTACTGAGTTATTGGCATAAGTGTCATGCATGAGATTTTGTTTTACGTTTGAAGACCTCATACTTGTGCTCGAAACAGGAGATGTAAATACTGATCACTGTATGTTTTAAAGTACTAAGACTACTTTCATTGAACATTCTTCTTTTCTTTGCTGGTAGCAATAAAAGTATTACCTGGTATTTGGCTAACATGTGTCTTGTCTTTATGGGATGATAGTCAACTTTTTGTCGTGTCACAGACCAAAACATTGTGGTTGTAAACTTGCATTCAACATTTGTATGTCGAGGCTTAGACATACAAGCTATAGTGTCAAAGTAGAAAAAATACTTTTTGTCTACATTTGTCTCTTCTACAAAATGGAGGTGCCCAATCTCATTCCAGGACATGCTATAATACATAGTATCCTGCATTAGAGTTGCATGTAACATTGTGATATCAACTTTTTAAACGTGGCTGACTAGGAATGCTCTGGCTGCGGTCAAAGACTTTCAAATATCATTTATTCAATGTTTCAGCACAGGCTAATACCGTGTTTGATCCAGTTTTATTTTTTTTCGGGAAGAATCTGATACACTTTGACTGCTTCTGTTGTTCCTCCTTTGCCACTTTCTGCTTTACTGGCCCTGGTGACAGAAAAGAAAACCAAATCCAGCAAACTGCACTAATCTAATGGTTTAAACTAACCCTACATAACATTCCATGAAACTGCAAGCTAGACAACGATAAGTTCAAGTAGCATGTCAGCAGAATATTTCTGTAGTGGACTTACAAAAATGATTACAATGATGAAATGCTCCCATTTTGAGGTCACTGTAAGGTCTAAGCGAACGATAGAGAGAAACAAGAAAGCTTTTAAAAAAAGCTGGCCGGGGCGCATTTGGAAGGACTACCTCAAAATTTCATGTTGTGTTCCAGTAAAATGTGCATCATTATTAAACTAGAAGTTTATATCTAAAATCTATGGGAAGTTGGCTGGAAACCTTTGTTCACTGGTATAATTGGATTTTCCGGCGTACTTTTGTGGGCGGAATTGTATCCCTTGTGTGCGCTGTGTGCCGGATATAAAAATCGTAAAAGAAACTCCGGTGCGAGACCACAGCCAAAGGCGGGAAGAGGTCCCGGATGTGCATTGTCGTTCTTTCTTCTGCTCACAGGTCTCATTTGCTTTCTTTGCTTTGTATGATGTTCTTTGTTCTGCAAGACTCTCTGTCTTCTGTTGATAGGTTTGTTTTTCTTGTTTGTCCTTGCATATTGCGCTTTGGATTGCAAGACCTTGCACTTTTTTATCATTTAAATTTGATGCTGCATTTGGTGACATTACTAATTGATTCAAGAGGCCTTCATTCCTGTTCTCTGGCATAGCACTTGGATGTTTGCTTGTGGTGCATGGCACAATGTTTTTCCCAGTACTTTGGTTACAATGTGGTGCAAATGGAAATGCTGTGTTTGGTTGTTGTAGGTTCTCTTTCGTAGATACAAACTCTGGTTTAACCAAGGTGTATGTGTGTTGTTGTTGAACTTGAAAGCAGTTTTCTGACTCAATCATAGAAGAAACATTGCTAGTCAGATTGATAATGTGTATACCAGTAGGTTCAACTGATAAGAAAACATTTTCTGCTTGTACTGGGACAACCTCAAAATTGCATGTTGTGTTCCAGTTAAGTTGTTGCAAGAATGAAACTAGATTGCTGTTTGAACTGTGCATGCTTAAAGTAGAAGTGCCATGGCTATCTGGCAATGCTGTTATGGGACTTCTGGCATGTGAGTCATAAACAAAATACTTGTTATCAGCGTGCAACAATGCTACTGTTGAACCAGTTATTCCATGTGCTGTTATGAAAAGACAAGTGTTGGATTCAGCAAATGCTGCTTCTAGGGCTTTCTTTAAGGTGTAATAAGGATAGACTGCTTCTGTGGCAAATATGTCTCCAGTGTAAGACTCTTTTATTGATACACGTACAGTATTGTTGTAAAGTTGCAAATAGTCTGGAATATCATCAACGGAGAGGAACTCCACACCAGATCTTAGTGATGGTTTTATGTAGGTGTATAGTGCATCTCCTTGAAAAAGTACACCATCAAGGTCTGTACTTGTCCAGGTAATTGCTTGTCTGCAAGTACTGTGGTTAACAACTGCCATTAAAGCATTTGCAGTGCATTGTTTGCCTCTATTATCTCCACTGAAAATGATGTCACCTTGGTGGTATTTTCCCGATAAAATAGATTCACACATTGTTCACAATATATGTGTTCTTTGCTTGACTTTATTTGCACAATGCACAGTGCTCAGTGGCACGATTGAGTCTGGTGTGTGCAAAATGCACAGTGCTCAATGGCACGATTGGTCTGGTGTGTGCAAAATGCACAGTGCTCAATGGCACGATTGGTCTGGTGTGTGCAAAATGCACAGTGCTCAATGGCACGATAGGTCTGGTGTGTGCAAAATGCACAGTGCTCAATGGCACGATAGGTCTGGTGTGTGCAAAATGCACAGTGCTCAGTGGCACAATTGGTCTGGTGTGTGCAAAATGCAGTGCTCAGTGGCACGATTGAGTCTGGTATGTGCAAAATGCACAGTGATCAATGATCTGTTAATAGGTCTCAAGGTCTAATTTGGTTGGATCAAGGACTCTCTTTCAAACCTCTTTGGTTGGATGCAAAATGTAATGCGTAGATTTCAGCAGAAGAAGTATAAATGTGTACTGTGTAAAATCTTATTGAGTACAGACTTTTGCTAGCTGTAAGTTTCTGTATATTACTGTGTCACTTGTATATATAGCAGAGAACAGTCTAAGGCGTCACTGAAACAGAAAGAAAATATTGTCTTGATCACATAACATCTTACTAGTACCAACAAAAAGCAAAAATCTACAAAAGTTCAGGTGTGACATCTTGCCAACTGCTTTGCTGATTGTTTAACAGTTAGCTACAATCCGTTGTTTTCTACTATTCTTTGGAAATGTATGTTTTAATGTATTAGAATCCGATCCATCTTTTCAACTTGTACGATATTTTTACAATCAAAAATGCCCTGCATAATGCCTCGCATCGGCTCAAGCACAGTGCACCATTAAACTATCTAAATTCTCGTCAATCCCCACACACTGGTTTTACTAAAAAAACTATATACCGTTCCTTGGAAATATGTTTCAATGTGTCCGAATTCATGATCACTATCTTTTCAAATTGTACGTTACTCTTACGATCGAAAATGTCCTGCAGGACCTCCTGCAGCTGCATATATAGACGCACGCCCCCCTCCCACCCGCACGTAAACTGTTCCAATCGTTGCACAATAAACTTGACTGTATACCCTCCACAAAATCTTTCGTCAAATGTCGTGCTCATTTTACTCACATGACACTACGCCTTAGAATGTAATGTTATATTTTAATACATCCGAATTCCAGAAAGATAACTTTACAAACTGTACCAATTTCTGTACGATAAAAATCTCACCTCCTCCGCACCGTCAACGCCCGTGAGGGTATTTACCGGAATAACCCGAAATGACCCGGAATAACCCGGAATAACCGTAATATTTCTTGTTCCCATGGCCATATATACATTATTTTATGCCAAAATATTGCATTCTGCGATCTTAACTTATCAAAGCACACTGTATTTCGGTAGCTTTCATCCTTTATTAAGGTTATTCCGGGTTATTCCGGGTTATTCCGGGTTATTCCGCTAAATACCCGGACCCGTCAACGCTATCGCAAAATGAACCGTGCGATTTAACGACAACTCCTCAAATGTTACATGACCAGTGTTTTACTGCAAATCAAGAAACATTTTCCTTTCCTAGACTTTGCTAATGAGCGCTGCAATGTTTTCTGTACGAGTAGAGGTCATGGATAAACAGTATTCTTACAACGTTTATTTGAAGGGCTAAGAAGGGCTGAGAATTGTCGTAAAAACGCACGGTACATTGCGTTTATTTGAAGGGCTGAGAAGGGCTGAGAATTGTCGTAAAAACGCACGGTACATTTTGCGACCATAGCAGACCCATCCAAGGACGAACCATTAAACCGGGGACAAAGCCGGGCGCCTGCGGCGCCCCGGCAAAAATGGTTTGTACTACATACACTTAACGCGTAGGCGCCACCCTGCGGCACCAGCCTGTTCTGCGGATTCCGTCGATGTACAGACGACGTTTGGCGCTGGTCAGGATCTTGTTGATCATCGTTTTGCAGTCTTCTGACACGGTGTGTTTCACGTTGGGAAAGACGACTGGGTTTCGGACCTAAAACAATAAGTAACGTTACTTAACAGCTTGTTCTATTGCTAAACATGAGAGACGCTCCATCTACACGTACCATCGCCGCTTGCTTCAGACGAGACTGAAACGGGTATCTCATTGGACCGCGCCAAGTTGCGCTAGGACATTGCGCTAACTTTGCGAGTTTTAGTCAGTTTTCACTTGCCGTCACAGTCACACTGACATGCGACGCATTTGCGTTTGAAGACCAGATGAGCGAAGAAATGGTCGCGCTCGAAATGTAACATTTTCAGTTTCGATATAAGAGAGCTTATATTTGCGCCACTTTGCGAATGCCTTTCTCAATTTGACGCAGTGATATCCATTGGAAAGCATATTAGCACCAGATTTACGGGGACGTGTATCCTTCCAAACGCACGCTGTTGGTACAGATAGAAGAAAGGACACCACCAAACCTGATGTAGAAGCGTTCTGTGGTTGGAGTCGTCGTAGGGAAGCCTCCCGTACATCATAGTGAACAGCACCACGCCCATGCTCCACACGTCAGCGACGAACGGGTCGTACGGCACGCCCCTCAGGATCTCCGGCGGCGCGTACGCGTAGCTCCCGCAGTACGTCTCACTCAGCTTGGCCCGCCCGTCCACCGCCTCCAGGTCCGACCTCGCGAAACCGAAGTCCGTGATCTTGATGTGATCCTTAGCGTCCAAGAGGATGTTCTCGCATTTGAGGTCTCGGTGGGCCACGCCCTTGCGGTGACAGTAGTCTATGCCGTCCAAGAGTTGATGGAACCAGAGGCCGGCCTGAGGTTCAGGGATGAAGGATTTGGCCTTGATGCGGTCCAGAAGGTCACCGTTGTCTGCTACCTCCATCACCAGGTACACTCGGCTAGATAGGAGGCCAGAATGTCAGTTTAGTGTTATATGTTAAGAAGAGAAAGGAAGAATCGAAACCAAAGCGGATAACGGCAAATTTCACATGGAAAGTAAGTACATGTATTTGTGACGGAAATGGTAATGAATTGGCATTTACTGGTCATAACAGATGTACTCACGGTGTTTAAAAGAAGTAAACGATTAAAAGAAATTTAAAACTGTTGCCCCAGACTGCGAAGTCTTTCAGCTTAATGTTCAAAATTGCATATAAGGTCACAAATTTTACGCATTTATGAAGGTTAGACATCCAGGTAGATAAACAATATTCAAGTATAATTCAACCTTTACAACTGGATAAAACGGAGACGTACCTATACGTCCCGACGTTTCGACTTTTTTCTAGTTAGATGTACTTGTATTAAATTGTTTCTGCTAGTTCATTCTAGTGATGCTTATAAGAAGAGTGATGGATGTCACTCGAAACGTCCGGAATAAATCTACGTTTTGATCCAGTTGTAGAGACTGAATTGTATTTGAACATATTTGACGCAGCTCGTCACAATGTAGCGAATGGCGCGACGTGAGCGTGGCTCCCACCTTGTAGTCTCTATCGACTGTAGGAAACAGATCAGGCTGCGATGTTTCAAAATCTTGATGACGTCGATCTCTCTGGGTAAGAACTTCTGGATGTAGTCGTTAGGAGCCCGTTTCTTGGAGACGATCTTGATGGCCACCTTGCACTTGTGCCTGTTGGAGTAAGCGGCCTTGACCGCTGCGTACGAACCGTGACCCAGAGTGGGTCCCAGGAGGAAGCCATGAGATTCCAGTACCGTCACCTGCCGGCTGGTGGTGCTCTTTTGTCTATCCGGATGTTTTTTGTCAGCTTCTTCTGAATTCGGCATCGCAATGAATTTTGTATCTATTACAAACAGGCCACTTATCTCGCCGATTTGTTTGCGCGTGTGGCCTGTTTGTCCGGGACGATCTTCACAAGAACCTTGGAAACCATATTGTGACGCCAGACATGATTCTTTATGATGTTCCAGAACGTGAGATACAAAACCATGTAACCGTTATTGGCTTTTTCGATGGGGAAGGGAGTGCATACGGTGGAAAGAACCAGCGGTAGGAATTCGAAATTGCATTTGTATTCAAGATTTGGACCCACACATACAATCAAACCCACAGGCACCACAGGGCCCATAGGTTCAAGATATCCGAAAATACGATAATTATAATGCTAATTTTTTCCAGAGTTCCTTTCTCCTCCTTCCTTCATGTCTTCTTTCTCCTGTTTTGATATGCCTCAATCGATGTTAGACTTTATAACTTAGCGCATATTTCCCCGAATATAAAACGATGGTAAAGTGCATTGGCGAACCGTGTCTTTAACACCATAGTCTGCGTAAAACGGTATCAGTTTTAGAAGGTAACGTTTAAACCATAGGCCTCCAACCAGTGCACTAGTGTTCATCCCCTGGTTCGAAGGTTAATATTATGTTTTATTCATAAAAGGAATATTGACTTCCATATGTATATAACCACGATCCATCCTATATGTTTGACCCGGGCCTAGTATTGCCACCACATCAATATTCCTACAGCAACCGCATACCACCAGGAGAACTCATTTGCCCGAAAGACAGTTTTCAGTGTAGGAGGACTCCTTGCACTATTGGATGTAACCGTGAACAATCAACTAGCTATATACATGTATGTCCATCACATTTTTGCCTCAAAGCTTGTTTATACATTGGGCATTAAATTATTCTTGAGATGTTTGCGGTATGGTGACACCTTTCTAAATTCAATATGAAATGGTGCGGACTGAAATCTTCTTTCCATCTCGATCCAACATCTATTAAAGCATCTACGATGTTAAGAATGTCTATTATAACAAAACGTGATTTTTGATCCTGTGTCAATCTCATGTTGACCCAATTCCGACAGAGTCTGCATGTTTACTCGAGAGCCGCGAGACATGCTGGTTTATTTTGGCGCGCCGTTTCGCTCTGAAAACACCAGCTGTCAGTCACTCTTTAAACCAGCGTGCAAGCCGGTCGCTACCGATACATGACCTCCCAGCACAGAGCTGCGCACTTCGCACTTGCGAACAGCCTTCTCTGGGCCTTACGTCACTCCAGTGCTGTGCTGCTGTAGTGCCTGGTACCGACTAGCTGACTAGCGCCCGTTGGATAGGTAGGTCTGTATTTCCACAGTCTTTTCCATCCCTGTTGTGTTTTGTAGAACATGTATGGTATGGATAATGTACTGTCAGTATATGATGGTTGTGTGGATGGTACTACAAAACCTACGCCGGTTGCACTACGCACGTATCCATGTGATACCATGCTGCAGTATCGGTAACTGAAGGCAAACACCCATACATGTATACGTGATCGATATGGCATATATTCATGTACCACCATTTATAGATCCTTCAAACAGATTTGTTCGGGTTATAGACAGGAAATGTTTAACCTAGAGAAGGGCCGCTGTGTACCAGGCATGTTCTGCTTGCACAGTCAAATGGCACTTAAGTACGCTTTATGATAACGTACCTCTATGAAGGCTTATATCTCTTTTATATCATCGTCGTTTATTTGTCACTGTGTATGTTTGAAGCAATGGCTTGTTTGAAGGTGATATTGCCGGAATGAGTGTTTCCGGATATAGCCGATGGCAACTGCATTGACCAGGCATTGCCCCTGCCAAAAATAACACAGTTGCCTGGCTTGGTGGGTGGGAATCGGAAGCACACCCAGCAATATATGAATCATGGTCGAGTAATTTCGTTATAATATTTCGAATAAGTCTGGAGCACATAGCCAAAATAACAGCTATCAATTCTTATTAGAGTCACACCATTCTTTATTAATGACATACATTACAATCATTTACGCTGTGATCCATGTATTGTAGATGGCGCATCAGCTGGTCGCTATATGCCATTGATTTAAATGCCGGTATCGTGTTTCATACGCCCAACATGTAGGCCAGTCCACATGCATCCGGCTTCAATTCCAAGATCAAGAAATAACAAGGGCGATTCTGAATGAACGATCACGTACTTCTACTTGCATTTGAGTCGTGAATGGCTAGTTGCTTTTGATTTCCAACGTTGTACCTTGGGTATGACATTGCTTTGGACAGCAATATTCTGCTGCTACGGTAGACATGAAAGCTAACTTTGGTACGCCATATATTTCTCAATGGCGTTCGATATTGTTTTTCTGGTACAATGTAGGTCATCTCCAGCGCACCTCTACGTGAGGCCCATGGTTATATAGGTTACTCCCGGTCAATAGTAAGTAGGTCAGAGGACTAGGGCAGACCGCTTAGCTTTGGGCATACAGACCTAGTTATTAGTCCGAGTGTTTGTTAGCTGCGTTCTGTTTTCTTCAACTCCCCATGACAGAACGGTCACCTACCCCTAATCTTTGTCAACCAATCAGCACATTCCTGTGTCAGTCGTCCTCCTGTTGTACAATGAATGCTTTCTCAGTCTGGCCTTCAAGCGTAATCCCTCTTGTACTGACAATTCTTTGTTTTATGATCTCTTCCTTGGACTCCAAGAAAGACGATGACATGGCTGTTGAAGTTCCCAGTATCCATGGCCATGCCAGTACTTAACCCACTACACTTCATGAATATCAACCGCATTTTTGGAAGGGCATGGCTATAGACAGGATGTTCCTGTCAAATGTATAAAAATGTCTTATTGCCAGGAAGCAAAAATACCGTTAAATCGGCAAATAATCAATACAATAACCGGTGCAATTAATGTCTGGAATGTAAATAAGCTTTTTTTTAAAAAACATTTTACATTTTAAGATGTTATTCACAAGGAACAAACAGTCTATTGCAAAGAATCATTATTGACAGCCCTCCGGTCAATGTCGCAAAACAATCTTATTGACAGGGACGCCCTGTCGATAGTACCCGTAAATTTCAATTGACAAGGATATCATGTCAACAATGCAAAGATACATCATATCAATTGTGCCAAACAATTCTAATTGATGGTTGATCATCGAAGGAACATCCTGTCAATGTCCTTTGCATTTTCCAATATCCCGTCCAACGGCGCAAGGGGTAATACGATTATTCTCATCACATCGAGCTGCCTTAAGTAAATATATTGGTCAGGACTTCGGTACATCGTCATGGCGCTGACAGAGGCGTGTTACCAGCTCATACTGGCTGAATCCAGCTCACGGTGGCTCGTCATGCCCTGGTTACGTGCCTGTCTCTGAGTCATTAGGACTGTGTGAATGTAGGGCAGGGCTTTGGCAGCCCGCCATCATGGAGATGTCAAATATACTACTAGTGTGTCCTTGATGAATGGTTCGTATGAAGATATGTTCGGGTGTACATGCAAAGGGATTTACTATGACTGCTAACAATGTGGAGAACTTGTATCCAAAGTTCTAATCAGAAATGCCATTTCTGCCCCCTCACCCCACCAGACACGTAAATGACATTTCTCTATCAAGTGAGGCGGCGACGTTGGAATGTAAATTTCCCTGCGAAAGTATATCACGTTTTTATCATATTTCCTTGCTGTGCGGTTATCGATACATGTTTCAGTTTTCACTGCAGTCACGATATCACGGTCAATGCAATATATGTGTGATACTTGCTAACCTTGAAGAACGTTTGTCCATATGGCTATTGACAGGATGTTTCTACCAAGAATCATTCTTATTTTTTTCTCAATTAACAGGACGTTCCTGTCAATATGTTCTTTTTGAATAGCTTTTCGTGATCCTGTCAGCCCCAGTCCTCAGGATAATCCTGTGAAATTGTGCAAAATAAGACTTATTTCATCCAGCTGACACGTCTGCTTGGAGACTTCCGAGATGGAGCCTGTGACGTTTTGTTTACATGGCGATCCGACCGAACCATTACACCTACTCTCTGGTCAGATGTTAACCGATTTAGGTGTATTCATGTGCTTCCTGTCAGTGAGACTTTTTTTTCATTATCGACAGCAACCTTTGTACCCGTGGAAGTGTTGATAGCCTGGCTATGGCAGACTCCATGACAGAAGCCGTTACCTCTGCACCCGCGGGGGAGCCTGGGGTGCTGGCTGCTAGAGGGAAGGATGCTCTAGAGACACGACCAAAGGTATGTCAGAGAAAAGAAAAGGTAGAGAGAAATTTCAAGGCAATTAACAGAAGAAAGAAAAGAACGACCATAAGAGAAATATTTTCCGATTTGACTGTCTAAATTCAGTAGAAGCTGCCGGCACTTTGTGGCATTATAGCCAAAGTCACAGAGAGCTAATGTATATATATATAATATAATGTATGTTTTTTTTAACAAAACAAGGCCTATTTAAATATCTTGTGATGCATCTATAACGTTTGTAAAAGAAATCGTATCCTCATTCACATAACCTATGCGTATTCTCGTGAAAAGACGGAGAGAGTTATGACTTATCTATTATGTAGTTGTCAGCTTGTCACTGGTACTATTTCTCGGACACGCACACTGCCGCCATTGTTAAGTTCTGAAGTGCGCTTGAAGTAGGGCAGGTCAGGCCAGCCGGCATACTTGTCTGGTTACGTTCATGTTTACCGACTTGGCCGTGCGTGGTGACACGTTCAGCCTATGTCTGGCAGCATTCCACTGAAATTTAGGTCAGTGTCGAATGCCATCCTTCATACAATTTAATCCGGAGTAGCCTGTACATGTTACACTATTGTCACTCAATCCTATGTCGTCTGAAATCGTTAGATGTCTATTTCATTTGTGTTGTATTCCATAATCTATCATCTACTCTCGTAAATGTTGCTATGTATACATTCAATTATAACTAAGGTGTTCTGTATGCACTTTGGCACAGTTATAGTTATGTATGAGCACATCCGAGGTGTACCGATTCTGTATGGAGTGCATGTTAGCTTGCATATGTTAACTTGAACTGTGTCCTAACAGCTCATACGATATAGACACATACCGTAACACAGAGGTAAACAGTACGATGTCTTCCCGACTTTGCTACATTATTCTAGCAGGATAACAGACACGCCCTTCACAATGGCGCCCCCATGCGTGCAGTACTCCCCCATGATGTTTTGGCCTTTCTGGAAGTGGCCATGCCAGGAACGGTATGTGATTGTGAACAAAAAGTGTCGAAGTGGACTTTTCCACTTTGTCACAAAAACTGGGGGCTATTCCATTGACAGCTTGGAGGTGGACTGGACACATATCCTAATGCTACCCTTCATTTGTTACTACATCTATGACTATCCCTCTCCTCTGCTTTCCTACCTCACTGTGCCTATCATACTGTCCCTTGTCACTGCCTCTATTCCATTCTATGAAGTTACACAGTTTTATATCCGGTCCATCTCGAACGTCCAATGTAATGGCTCTAGGTATCTCGGGTGGTTTTGGAACAAAAGTTTTGTCTGTATGCTTCGCAAAAAATTCTGATGCTATTCTGCAGTTTCAAAACTCGGCTTTATGCTCCATTTGAAGCTTTGCTGCACATAACAACGTACTACATCCGACGCCCCCCATTTTGGCAGGCTTTATAGCATACATATATGAGGCCGTGACAACCATACACGTTTCTAGAACCTGATATTGATGCAAAATAAGTGTGTGTACCTTTATAGGGCGCTTTACTGCAGCCATCATGTCTTCACAGTAACAACGCATGTGGGACGACGTTGCCCTGTCCTTGGTGCTGATCGAGCAGCGCGGCAATATTGCGGCGTCACCTAGCGGTGGTTGTTGAATTTACAAGTATACTCGTTGTTCAACGTTTTGTACAAAACTCCTGCAGATCCCTGCCGATGCCGCTGGAGGGACGCCCGTGATGACTGTAGTTCAAGAGGCCAACGTACAAGTCCCTACCGTATCACAGATAACGGTAATTCAATGCTTTGTCGTCACTTTTTACCTTCCATTCCTTTCCTACATTCCTTCCTTCCTTCCTTCCTTCCTTCCAGCTTCCATGTTCATGACTCCTCCTTCCTTTGTTTCCTTTGCGAACTTCCTCATTCGTGCGTTTCCCCAGAAAGAACCGACCCACGCTCCAGAAGTGAAGACTCAGGTAACACAGAAACAGACCGGCGAATCACAGGTATTCCTCAACCTGACCCTCCCCCAAACGATAGAATCCCATCCTTCCATTTCAGCTACCATGTAATACTTTCTGTAATGGCTGTACATGTATACGTACATGTACTATAATCGTGTTGGTCGTGCATCTGAATTTGGCTTATACTTTGTGAAAAAAAAATGAAATAGAAAACTGTTGGTGACGCTAACGCTTTGCAATAGTTAAGTAGACTGTTTACGACTATGATGTTAAGCTGTTGCACTTAGCACTTAGCACTGCCCAATGTATACCTACAGTTTGTATTGAAAATGTCACAATGTTACTTTGATGAGCATAGTTTGCACTCTATTCGGTACTACATATTACGTTGCAAACAGTCATTGAATTAGTGCCAGTTACACATTCATGTTGCACGTGCTGAGCTGTTGCTAACAGTCGATACATTACTCTAGTATCCATCCCTCTTTACCACAATACAGGAAACGTCAGTTCATAAAAAAGTACCAGCGAAAAAACAAGACACATCCAGTGTGGGACTTTCGCCAGAAGTGTTGTCATTTTTGGACATCACTTTGTATGGGGTGGTACGTTGACCCGGACGTAATTCTATTGTACCTATATAAATCTATGCAATAGCCAGCGTTGTATATCATAACAAAGTGTGAAAACTATTATAAGACGTGACCTGTACTAACGTTCGAGCTAAATATACTTCCATCATTTTGTAGAATGCATGCGTGCATCTGTGTCAGAGGTTCTAGTGAATGAAACGAACTAGTTGAACTTATTAGCGGTGTAACTTAATTGGTCGAAATTCCGAGGTCCAACTGAGACCGTAATGACGTTTTGTTTATCAAGATAGTTCCAGTTGCCAATGTTTTAATCCTCTCAAATCACGGAGAAAGCCAAACATGACTACAAGGAACGTAATGCTCCGCTACATGGGTGAACTTGAAACTGTTCATTGGTAGAAAAAGCAATGCCTGAGTGAATTCAACAGTTAACATCAGCTCATATGCCTTTGCTAGGCGGAACCTGAGATTTCGGAGGAATCATCGCCCGAAGCGCCCGTCACACCAGACTCACCTGATGAGCCTCATGTAATATCACAGCAATCCTCTCTCCTTACGCCTGGTTCTCAAGACTGCTTCTGTCGTCTTTATCAACCTTTTCTTGCTCTTTGCCTTACTTGCTAAATGTGCATGGCTTTGCCCAAGGAGGTTGAAATATTTCAACCTCCTTGTGTTGTCGCAGACTAATTTGTCTAAGACGATATGTCCCTTTCCATTCTTATATGACTCGCAATTTCCTAATACTTGCATGTACTGTTCTATGCCCTTCGAGTACTTAATAAATAATGTATTGGAAGTAAGGAGATGTATGGTATCGTTGTGTATAAAGAAAGTCAGTGAGCAGTTGGTTTTCATTCATGTACGATTTTTCGTTGTCTTAAATGTCAGGTAACAAAACGTGTTACCCAGGCTACATCGCCAGCCAGTGTTGAACCGAAGGTATTGTGCTTTTCTTATCTTTGCCCTCCTTTCTGCACGTTTGCTGCACCTTTGTTTCTTGCTTCTCTGTCATTTGATATTGTCTCGTTCTTTTGTCTTTGTTATTTCAAACTCAAGTGCCCCTTAGACCATGGCCATAATGTTCCATAATGTATCCGATAACACTGCTGTCATGGACAATGAAGTGACGAATCTTAGAAATGAGCTATTCTAATCAACAATTCCCTTAGAAATTAAAATGTCTTTCATAAGCCTTAACTTCTAGGTCACTTATCCGTCCCCACAGCAATCTTCAAGTGTTGAAAATAAATTGGCGATGGTAAATGGCAGCTGCACCGTCGCGACTCTGTCCCCGGAAGTGATGTCATATTTGGATATGGCAATGGCGGAATGGGTA
This sequence comes from Branchiostoma floridae, assembly GCF_000003815.2. Lineage (NCBI taxonomy): Eukaryota > Metazoa > Chordata > Leptocardii > Amphioxiformes > Branchiostomatidae > Branchiostoma > Branchiostoma floridae. The sequence continues at coordinate 10,966,360 of NC_049984.1, forward strand.
TGTCCCACTCCCATGGGTCCTTGCGGCATCGAGGGAATCAACATACATCGGGAAAGAAGTAGTTAATTCACTCAAGGAGGTTAAATTGAGGTTTGGTTCTATCGTGCTAAACTGATAGAATCAAATCACCCGAAAGTGGTAGACAGATCAAATCTTTAGGCAGAAACGTCCAGGCTGCCTGGAAATCCATAGTTCGACAGTACGAATAACCATAAGATTGAGAACTGTAACGTTAGAGGACTTAGAAATGCACGAAGACTTTTCAGTCTCAAAGTGTTCTTTTTTGCTCTTTTTCTTTTGTTCTGCGAGTACATACAATTATACAATCTAACACTGTCAAGTGCTGAGATTGAGGCGTGAGCAGAGTGGATTTTCATGACTGACATGTCGACATGTTGTGTTTTCCGTGCGACACAGATTACTGATGAGGTTGTTGTCCAAGAGATAGCTGAGGAAGCAGCTACAGCGAGACAGGAGATACCACTTCAGATACCTGAGCCAGCCGCAGCCGGTAGTGACAAGGTTAGTTTTGTTATAAATAATCTGATAATTTTTGTCATTGACGATCATATTCTATAGGATAAGCAATATCACAACAGTTCACAAAAGAATACATTGTGTATGATCAAACCAGACAACATTCTTGTCCATTCAGACGAAGCGTACCAACCAGCGGTCAAAGCTTTCAGTTTTGATATTCCAACAGTGACTTAGCGTTTCCGACATTCTGTTCATGCAGTAATGTATTCGTAGTTGAGTGTTGTCTCGTTCAGACACCACGCACAGTCAATAGGTGGTCCAAACATGTGAACATTATTTTTTGTAGGTCTCAACAACAGTTCAGGCCGAAGAAACGGCAGAACCTACAGTTGAAGTTGACGCTGCTGAAGTAGAAGTAGTAGATATGGAGGAAGTATCAGAGGTTGCCGTCGAGGACGTAAACATGGCTCAAGAAGTTGTCCACCAAGTGCAACTGGCTGCTGTTGAGACGATCCCCGAGGCTCAAGAAGATGAACACAAAGAACAAGAAGCACCAAAGGCTGAGGTTGAAGACATCGCGTCGACAAAAAGGGCTGAGCCTGAGGGTAAGCCAGCATTGGCAGGAGAGCCGGCGACGAAAGTTGAAGAGTCTACGACTCAGGGCAAAGAGCCCGCGACGGAAGTTACAGAGTCAACAGCGGAAGTTAAAGAGTCGGCGTCGGACGTTAAAAAGCCGGCAAAAGAAGCTAAAGAGTCGGCTACAGAAGTTACAGAGCCGGCCACAGAAGTTACAGAGCCGGCCGCGGCCACAGAAGTTACAGAGCCGGCCAAAGAAGTTAAAGAGCCGACCAAAGAAGTTAAAGAGTCGATGACGGAAGTTGACAAGCCGGCAACGGAAGATTCGACAGGTGAAGTTAAAGTACCGGCGACGCAAGTTACAGAGTCGGCAACGGAAGTTACAGAGCCAGTGACGGAAAAATCGGCGACAAAAGTTACAGAGCCGGTGACGGAAGTTACAGAGCCGGTGACGGAAGTTACAGAGCCGGTGACGGAAGTTACAGAGCCGGTGACGGAAGTTACAGAGCCGGTGACGGAAGTTACAGAGCCGGTGACGGAAGTTACAGAGCCGGTGAAGGAGGCTGAGGCAGTGGCAGTAACTGATGAACCGGTCACGGAGGATGGGAAAGAACCAGAGAAGGCCCCTGAGGTGGCGGTGGAGGCAGCGCCAACAGCTGAAGAGGATAGAGATAAGAAAGCGCCCGTCGCTGCCAACACTGAGTGGACCGAAGAGCAGGTGAAGGAATGGTCTCAACAAGGCTACCTACCCATGGTCAAGAACATGTTTCTTCCGTCGACCATGCCCGTTCTACCTAGCCCCCTGTTCTATATTGGTGTGGGGGGTTTGGCATCCCTTGTTTTCTACCTTACAGAATCCCCCATCATGGCCCTCATGACGCTCGTGTTTGTTCTTGTCCTCATCCTTCTCGCTCGGCTGTTCTACCTATACAGGCTCCATGGACAATGCGCCGCGGAGTCAGCCAATAAGAAAAAATCCGAGTGATCGATAAACATACACACAAAAAAATACTGTTGTTAAACAATCAAAATCTTACTGAGCTAGGCCAGCAGCCCACTACAGAATGCGTAAAGCGCTTTGTAGAATAGAATGCAAAGTGAAATTGCTCTTCAGCTGCTGAAGATGGTGTGTACCCAAGAACGCGTACCGCCCCCGGGTCAATGGCCTGTTCGGTCATATCATGCTTACTGAGCTTCGCCCACGGCCTACACAATATATATGCTTGGGTAGGATATGCTAAACCTGGCTGAGGTCCCATTTCTCATGGACGTGGCCTCTACCCAGCTGCAAGCTAAACAGAGAATCACCTGAACGTTTTAAGGTGAAACTAATTCTCTTATTGGCTGACATCTAAATTTAGTTAGAGTCCACGCCCACAAAAGTGGAAATGATTTGGCAGGACCTACAGGTGGGCGTGGTTCTTCGTGGCAGAATGTCTCATACATGAAAAGAAGTAATCCTGACTATAATCCAGGAAGCAATAGCTACCATATTACCGACTTGCTTCCTCTACATAAAGGTGCACTCTCATTTCACTCGCGTCACGCTTGCGTCACTTTGGGGTTCGAAAGATACTCAATGAATTTCAGAGATAAAGAACGAATTTTCTTATTTTTTGTTTATTTTGTCGTCTACTAAGTCATACTTTTACGTATTACGCAATATATAAATTATAAAAAATCGAAGAAAATAACAAAACAGTGACGCAGTGAATGAACCCTGCAGTGACGCAAGCTTGACGCAAGTGCAGTGAGAGTGCACCTTAAGGTCTTATGTACTACATCATTACAAGTATCTGTTATGGTAGTGGTAGGGTCTTCCCATATATGGCAGGGGTTACTTCCAAAAATGGATACTTGGAACCACGCATACGTACTTGGTCTACACGCGGCACCTTTATTCAGGCCTAGTCGGAGAAGCTAGTGTCGTCAATGTTTTAGGCTTATCTTAACCCTTTTAACATCAGGAACAGCATGTAAACGGGTTAGATTTATCTAATGTCACAAAACGACTTAGATCCATTTATTGGTACGCGACAACCATTATTTTCTCTTACGTACGCAAGTAAACGATCTGATGTTTAGAGTACAAGCACATGTACACCGACATTTACATGTATAACTGAACATGTATAACGAAAATGATATGATATATTGTTTACCATCATACCAGTATGTTTACAATCCGTACTGAATCCAATTATCAGAACGATATATACAAGCCAGGCGATAGTTAGCGTCATTATATCGAATATCATGATTTAAACATAGCAGCACAATATCTTACAGTCAAACTAGTCATGATACATACACATGACTGAAGATATATGGACTAGTGCTATTCTAGACAGCGATCATCATATGTATATCATAGTCAACTACTAGTATAATGGTGGCTAGTACTGGCTACTCAGGCTAATTTGCGCACACATGGTAAAATATGTACTGCATTTCATATACTACAACACTATGTAACGTATATTGAATTTACACCTCTGATATCTACAATATGACATATACATGTATAACGATATGGGAATAAAATCGTTGTGTCATTCATGGACCTTCATCTGATTGACTCAACATATTTCTTCTGGACAACAAAATGTGAGTTAAACAACAAAAATCAGTATAAGTTTACAACGAAAACAATGGTTGCACACCTATCATCTGCGATCAAAGGAATACAGGCATATTTTGGAGGATAAACACAGTTGCAAGACTGCGATATGTGTAGTAACAGTAGTAGAAGAATTCAAATACAATTTGATCTCTTCGAAGCTTCACAAGTGACGCAGAAGAAGAGTGATGGATGTCACTCGAAACATCCGGCAGTAAATCTCCGTTTTTATCATCCAGTTGTAGAAATTGAATCATTTGAATATTGTATACCTGGATGTATAACCTTCATAAACGTAAGTAGTAGAAGTTGTACAAGTAGTAGAGGCATACGGTGTTATACTGCACAATTGGGGTTATACCGCCCCTTATGGGGTGTAGTAATGAGAGTTTATAACCATACATGTGAGGAGGAAGTCTGTGCCCGGTCCACACGGGGTAACAACCAATCCACGATGTCCTTCTGAACCTTCTCTACATCGTCAGGCGTCTCCAGCAGTAAGTTGTGCAGACAGTTGGGGTACGTCTGCAGAATACACACAACATCAGAGACAAAGAGACTGAGATGGGATATCATTTTGTATATTGTGGGCAGTCTTAGTGAAGATAAATAATGCACTCCGTGTAGACAACGGGTATTTCACATGTTACATATAATCTTATTGCTGTAAACCATAAGATATCCATCTGTTTTAATGTGAGAATCATTGATGGCCAATCAGATAGCTGCTGACTTGTTTATTTTTAATACAATTAGCCAATAACGACCTAGGTGCTGTTTGCTCGCCCCCTGGTTTCCTTTAGACATAGTCTGTAGTTGGAACATCTTTTGCACATCTAGACTTTTGTCTGACAGACATCTATACTTTTCAGTTTGAAATGGTTACTTTGATGACTAAAACGTGAAGGGACTCTGAGGATGAGGTTTTTCATATTTAATGGTGCTGTACTATTGCATAGACGAGTCCCTCCCCAAAACACGTGACAAAAATATTTTGTTTTCATTCAAACTTTCGGTCTGTAAGTAGTACAGTTAAAGTAAACAATCATGACATTATGCATAACACTCTACAACATCAGACATACGGACACGGTACCCGTACGTACCTTTAACTGTTTATCTTGACTCCTGGCCTGCTCATACAGTTCTCGGGACCCGCCGATGTCTGTTACGGAGTCGTTCTCACCGTGTAGTATCAGAAATGGGCACTCGACTTCATGGAGCCGTTGGCGTGTTTCTTTTATACCTAAATCACATCATTAGAACGGAAAAAAGATGGCTTAGTAAAAGAAATACAATTTCAGGTAGCTTAGACTGTTTTTACGTTAAGGTAGCAAGCCTGTACAATGAATGATAGGACACATAGTTAAGTGTAGCAAACCGGGCTGACATTATGATGATATAACTCAAATAGGAAAAGTACGTCACCCGTAAAACATTCCGAACAGTGTCTGTTTGTGTACATGTATGAGACCATACATTTCCCTCCGTCCGATCCAGTGTAAAAAATAAGCTCTGCATTTTTATTCTTTGTTAGAAGATAAGAAAAGCACCCTACCATTAAGCAGCTGATGTGCCGCCCGCAACTTAATCCCGTCTTTAAAGACGAAAGGATCGTTTACGTACATCGTTTGCTGCAAAGTAAGAAAAGTCGGTCAAGAGAGATTAGTAAACTTCACCCTACATCGCAGGCGAACTATACATGATATGACAGGTAGACCTAACCTGGGTACCATCTGGAAGGTAGTTCCGTCCGGCGTTTATTATACACTATAACGTTATGTATATACAGTCGCTTCTCGCTCTGACATTCATTATACACTATATTCTGTCACTTCTCCGCTGTTCCAGAAGTGAACATAGGAGTGAACTACTACCTGGATGGTGCCCAGTCTAAGGTAAACCTACATTCCCCTTTGCTTTTTAGCATCTAGCTATAGTAACTTCAAACATAACTCACACTTTCCTGGTGTTTGCTCAGGAGTACTAGTAGCGGCCGAGGCCCGCCCACACGGACCTCTGGAAGCAGCCAGGCGCCGATTGATCCTATGACGATCTGTCAAACGGTAAAACATATAGACTTCATTTTCCTGACAACATACAAACCTACGCTTATATACTTTGAACTATGAAATATCTTGAATAGTGGTATTCCTACCAATAGCAACGTTACATTTGAGAACATCTACTTATAGATGTATGCTAAACTTTGCTCAGAGTATCAGTATAGAGGTTGTAGATAATGATACGTTACCATCCCTGCCAGCAGCGCGGCCCGTATAGCAGGGGACAACAGTAGCATCCCGGAAAATAGACCAGGACGCTGCAGGGATGCCCGGATTGCAATAGGGCCACCCTGTAAAAACACGAGTTACATGAATGTTCAGTGGTACTACTGTATGATGCACCAGTGTGAGGGTGGGACACTGCTGTGAAGGATCAGAGTCACATTGAAAGAAAATACTGTAAATGCATTTAAGTTCGCGGGGATTTAATTTCGCGGTAGCGGGAAAAATTACTTTTCGCGGTGGTTTTGGTATCGCGGTAGCACCATAGACTGCAGTC
>NC_049984.1:10976663-10995816 GCF_000003815.2 Branchiostoma floridae
CCGTGTCCATTGAAAAGTCGTGCCAAGATGGAGGATAGTAGACCACAGTGGCACCTCAGGCCATGTACATGAAAAAGTAGTGCTCTAGGGAAGAAGAGACAACGTCATGGTTCAGTTTTCATTTTCATTTTTCAGCTTTATTCTGTACCCGCTTCCATGACAAGCCAGTCCTTCAAGGGCAAAAGGTGACAGCTAGTGACAACACAAACTATACTTTTGAACGGGACCGCTTAATAAAAGGTGCAGGTTCCTTGGAAGTGATATTAAGATGTTGTTTACCTTAATGCTATAACGCGTTTGTTAATTTGTACTGTCTGCAACATATTGGAGTATATTTCATAATATTGACATGTCGAGCACAATACCCTGTTATAGCCAAGATAGTGTTGTCCCAATGGAAATGCATCTTTGCCGTCAGGAGTTAAAAGTTGCCAATTTAATCTGACTTTTATGGGGCAGAGATCTGAATTAGATTGAAGTAACATCATGACAAACTTGCAAGACAAAGTAAATAAGGCCAAAACATTGACATCGACAATCTGTGTCCCTGAACACAGGATACACAGCATTTGTAAATATGGGCAAGCCACGCCTGCACGTACAAAAGTAAACAAAACACTTCTATTTGCGACCTTCGGTCCATGTGCACACAATCATGTGCGCATGGGGCTTAGTAGTGTGGAACAGTGTCTGGAACCAGAAAACACAGCGCAGACACCTGTGGAATGTCTTCACTTATGTATCTTACTTATCAAGTAATGTTTAACCTTTAAGTTCTATGGACTCCATGGGCACCCAAGAAGGGCACTCACACACTGAAAGCACAACTTACTCGAGAATAACACCTTGATTTAGAATCTGGCCATGCCATATGCCTGCCTGTTGTCAGTAACTATTTAAAGTCAAAGTGGAGGAAGTTACCTTGGTTTCTCGCCTTCCTTCAGATCAGGCTCCCATGTCTTGCAGAACAGATACTGCCCGTCTGCGTTCACCATGTGTTGTAGAGTGTTGTAGTTCACCCCCTGAGGGGTACAACGCACTACATCGTCAGAGCTCGCCATAACAATTCTTTGAGCGGAAATGCTCACAACGTTGGACGGTCGACCCGAGTGAACTTTGACCGTGAGTTAACCGTAACGATTGAATGGTTTAATGTACAACAAGTCGATTCGGCCTTGCTGAGTAGCCAAGGTTAACCCTGATTACCTCTATGAAAATGGAGGTTTATTACATGTGGTACATGTATCCAGACCACAAAAAAATAAATTGTATGAATGATCAGCACTTTCTTTAATTCTCCCCCCTATCTTAAAAAAAAAAAAACTTTTCCCCTCAGGAGATGACCAACATGCAAATACCAAAATGGGAAAACCTGTTGTGCAGTAGCTTTCATTGTACTTGCAGAAGTGACACTAGTGAGCTATAGTTTTAGAAGTATAGTTTCCAAGTTGGTAACTGATACTAGTCTACGATCGTTACATAACTGCATAACTGTCACATTGTGTACTATGTGTGTGTGTGTATGTGTGTGTGTGTGTGTGTGTGTGTGTGTGTGTGTGTGTGTGTGTGTGTGTGTGTGTGTGTGTGTGTATCTATGTGTAGTGTGGTGGTGTTGGAGCTAACCTTCTACAAGAAAGGCACTGTATTGTATGACCCATGAATTGGTGGCGCTTCTCCAGCTAGAGCACCTGCTGATAAGTATGTACTTGTAACTCTCGCACATTGCTGTCTAACCTCCAGAAACAGAATCTTGATATCACTTTGCGCGTCGTCTGATCGCGCCTATGTCACTATGCACCGTATTTCTTATCCCCGTGTCTATTGTTATTACGTCTGAACTCGGTTGGGAAATGATGCACGTTATTTTTTTTCGCCGTAGCTGTTTTTATTATGGATGTAATAATTTCAGTTTTCACCCCTACGCCGTCCGGTATAGTGGTTCAGGTCTTCCTTATGATTGCGCCTTAAGCCTTGTAGTAATTTGATACCGTCAAGCAGATGTTGTCCTCGTCGGAATATGCCATCTCGCTCGGGCTTTGCGTTTCCACTATTGAGGTTGGTTTGACATAGCATACGCATTTTGCGCGGTTGATAGTCATATGCATTTTATGGTTAGAATGTGTTTGATCCTTGGGATCATTTTTTTTCGCGGTAGCTGCTTTCATTATCGATGTAATAATTTGAGATGTCACCCCTATTTCCCTGGTATTGTAGAACAGCTGGCCTATAGACGATGGGATTTGGCAATTACTTATCTACAAGCAGATATGGGGCTATGTTATGTCCACAGCACAGCTGTGACTAACCCGCTTTTTGAAAGGGTGTGCGTTGTTGTTTTCATTTGGTGTCGTTCGATTGAGACGCTGATTCCGCTGTTAATGCTCACAGGGCTGTTTTGAATTTGGCAGTGATAGGTATGTTAGGTTTTATGTAAGTTTTGGTATAAGCTGATGTGATGTGTTCTGTATGCGATATAAACACCAAGTCATACACCACAGAAACATCACAACCGACATAAACCATAACTAGGTCACAGAGTATGTTACCTACGGTCACTTGTTCAGATTGACCCCCATCTACAAGTCTGTCTATTCATGCCTGTCTCCAAACAAATACAACGTTTTGTCAGATTTTATGTTTTTAGCCCATAGTCTGTGTAATCTGCAGCCTGACTACATCGAGTCCCCCGCTACCCTTCCACTAGTCAGGGCCCCATACAGCCCTGGACAGTGAGAAGACTGCTGTAACACGTATTTTCGTCTATTTCAGTATTTGGTCTGGGCACCCCACTTGGGTGTTTGTATATTTACCTTCATGAAAAATGGACGTATAGTTTTGAGTGTGTCTGTGTCTGTGTGTCTGTGTGTCTGTGTGTCTGTGTGTGTGTGTCTGTGTGTGTGCGTTTCCGGATGTATTTGTGGTCATCATGTGATCAACTTGGGAACCTCTTGATCCATACAATGATATTTGGTATGTGGGTACGGGCTGGGAAGACAAAGGTCAAGGTCAATTTTGGGCCCCCTGGTGTGTGACCTTGGTACTGCAGCAGAACTTCAATTTTTGTATCTTTTTACCTGGACATGCTATGGTCTTGATTTTTTGGTGGCAAATAGCTTTTGATGTAAGGAAGAAGTGATGTATGATGGCAACTGCAGCTGCAGCTTACAGAGAATCACCTGAACGTTTCAAGGTGAAACCGGTTCTCTGATTGGCTGATAGCTAGTTAGAGGCCACGCCCACAAAAGTGGAAACCTCAGCCCGTTGACGAGGTTGTTCGTAGGAGAATGTTTCATACATGAAAAGATCTAATCCTGATTATGAAAGCCAGGAAGCAATAGCTACCATGTTACCGACTCACTTCCTCTACGTAAGGCCACGTTGATTTGATTATATGGATGACATCCGCGCTCGCACCAATTTTCGGCCATTTCCAAAAAAAAAAAAAAAAAAGTTTTCGACCACACAATAAATTGTGCAAAGCAGCTGTAAAATGAGCACAAATATTCCGTAGATTGAAGAAAAGTATCAGAAAACAGATAACTAATGCCATAGAATGCCCAAATGAATCTAAAGTCAAAGAATAAGATGTGAAAGGACAGAAAGAAAAAAAATCTATTGTTGGTTGAGGGAGGTACCTGTACAGAAAATTCAGGTCCAGAGGATCATTTCCAGGTCCGGACATGAACCTGGACCTGATTGTCTGTGGAAACTTGAGAACTGGCAATACTCAAAACAATGGTAATTGGTCCATTTTGCAACAAAGCAATCTGTTTGGTGGATCCCACTGCATTTTAAAATCCCATCTCCATATAATAAAGGCTAACTGTACCTTTGACTGTAGAAACTTGGTGCAATTGACTATAAACTTTACTTGACTTCGCTCTTGTTGTCTTCTTGGTCCCCCGGTTAGACCCTAAATGGCTGCCGACATATAGTGTGTCCATTTTGTAATTGGCGAAACCTGTTCCTCTGTTGTTGTTTTTTAGGTCTGTTTTTTTTCGGATTGGTCCAAGAAGAAAAAAAATGTTTTGCACCCGTATGATGTACTGGTCCCTACACCTAACTGTTGGTATACCATACTATGTGTGTTTAGTCCTATGTTCAACCTTCCTGGCCACTTTGATTTCATACTGAAGGCAACTTTTTTTTTTGGCCAAACTTTTTTTTTATTCGCTCGCTCGCATCAGTTTTGGAGTTCCCAGAGGATGTCATCCATATAATCAAATCAACATGGCCTAAGGGCTTATGTACTCTACAAGTATCTACTATGGTAGTGGTGTTGTATTCACGTATACACAAGGCACACTGTACCAGCGGGCAGAATGCCAAGGGTTACGTCCAAAAATGGGAAAGTATACGTACGTTGGAGCCACGTACACGTGCTTAGTAAACACGCGGCATGTCTATTCAGGCCTAGCCCGGGAAGCTATAGCTAGTGTCGTCAATGTTTAAGGCTTATCTGAACCATTTTAACATCATGACCCAGGGCTCTAGTCAGCGTCCGTTTTTCCGTCAATTGACAGAAATTTGCTGCGTGTGACGGAAAAAATTTAAAACCAATCCGTCAACCTTGACGGACAATAATCTGATAAAAACTCCTTGGTGGAAGCAACAGGCCGCTTGGGGACGCCATCCACGGCCGTAAAAGCCACATACTGTTTGTTTTGCTATTGTTATGATTGTTGACAATGTGTGTCGGCGCCCTTTCGCATACGATAATCTCATTAAAACCCATTTTTCAAGGTCTCAGTTCAGTCTCTCTTTGACTCCTGGAATAGTGTTTTCGCGGCAATGGGAATTGGCTGACGGAAAAAAATTTCGAGCTGGCTAGAGCCCTGTCATGACCATCAACGACAACCATTATTTTCTCTTACGTACGCAAGTAAACGATCTGATATATAGGATACAAGCACTGTTGCACACGTATAACGAATTTGATATGAAGCATTGTTTACTTGTTTAGCATCATATATTACCAAAACGTTTACAATCCGTACTGAATCCAATTATCAGAACGATATATACAAGCTAGGTAATAGTTGGCGTCATTATATCATGATTTAGACATAGCAGCACAATATCTTAGTCAGACTAGTCATGATACATACGCATAATTGACGATCTATTGACGAGTGCTATTCTAGACAGCAATTATCACATGTATATCGTAGTCAAATATAATGGTGGCTACTCAGGCTAATGTGCGCACACATGGTAAAACATGTACTGCATTTCATATACTACAACACTATGTAACGTATATTGAATCAAATTTCACCTCTGATATCTTCTATACGACATATACATGTATAACGATACGGGAATAAAATCGATGTATCATTCAGTTCCCTGGACCTTCATCTGATTGACTCAACCTATTCCAACAAAATGTGCGTTAAAGAAAACAATCAGTATATGGCATTTACAATGTAAACAATGCTTGCACACCTATCATCTGCGATCAAAGAAATGCAGGTATATTTTGGATGATAAGCACAGTTACAAAACTGTGATATGTGTAGTAATAGTAGTAGAAGTATTCAAATACAATTTTCTTCACTAGCGATGCTGAAGAAGAGTGATGGATGCCTCTTAAAACGTCCGGAAGAAAATTTATCCAGTAGTAGAGATTGACTTGTATCTGAATATTGTTTACATGGACGTGTAACGTTCATAAGCGTCAGTAGTAGAAGTACTACTAGTAGTATATGCATACGGTGTTATACTGCACCATTGGAGTTATACCACCCCTTATGGGGTGTAGTAATGAGAGTTCATAACCATACATGTGAGGAGGAAGTCTGTGCCCGGTGCACACGGGGTAACAACCAATCCACGATGTCCTTCTGAACCTTCTCTACATCGTCAGGCGTTTCCAGCAGTAAGTTGTGTAGACAGTTGGGGTACGTCTGTGACAAACATACAACATCAGAGACAAAGAGACTGAGATGGTATGTCATATGGTGTAGTTTGGGCGGTCTTGCAGTGAAGGAATGACAACGGGCATCACACATGTTACGTATAATGTTATTGCTGTAAACCATAAGATATCCATTTGTTTTCATGCGAGAACCAATGAGGGCCAATCAGATGGCTGTCGGCTTGTCACAGTCAGCCAATAACGCGTGGCCGGTTTCCTTTAGATATAGTCTGTCGTTAGAACATCTTTTGTACATCTAGACTTTCATCTCATAGACATCTAGATCTTTCGTTTTGAAAAGCTTACTCTGATGACCAAAACGGGAAGAGACTCTGGGGTTGAGGATTTATATACTGTATTCAAAGGCGCTCCTCCAATACAGGGACGAGCCTCTCCCCAAAACACATGAAAGAATTAATGGTATTTTGTTTTATCTAAACTTTCGGTCTGCAAGTAGTACAGTTAAAGTAAACAATAAAGATTATTCATAACGCTCTACAACAGCAGACATACAGTACTCGTACGTACCTTTATTTGTTTATCTTGACTCCTGGCCTGCTCATACAGTTCTCGGGACCCCCCGATGTCTGTTACGGAGTCGTTCTCACCGTGTAGTATCAGAAATGGGCACTCGACTTCATGGAGCCGCTGACGTGTTTCTTTTATACCTATACATATGTAATAAAAGAAATATACCAAGTAGCTTATACTGTTTTTACGTTAAGGTAGCAAACTTGTACAATAAACGATAGGGTACATGCATGTAGTTAAGTATAGCAAACCGTACTGATATTATGATGACATAAGTACGTTAGGGTAACAAACTTGTGCAGTAAATGATAGGGTACATAGTTAAGTATAGCAAAACATTCCGAGCGGTGTCGGTTTGTGTATGAGACCATACATTTCTCTCCGTCCAGCACAGTGTAAACAATAAGCTCTGTATTTTTATTCTTTGTTAGAAGATAAGAAAAGTACCCTACCATTAAGCAGCTGATGTGCCGCCCGCAACTTAATCCCTTCTTTAAAGACGAAAGGATCGTTTGCGTACATCGTTTGCTGCAAGGTAAAAAAAAGTCGGTCAAGTGAGATCATTAGTAAAATACAACCTACATCGCAGGCGAACTATACATGATGGCATACAGGTAAACCAAGCCTGGGTACCACCTGGAAAGTAGTTCGGTCCGGCGTTTATTATACACTATATATATATATATATATATATATATATATATATATATATACAGTCGCTTCTCGCTCTGACATTCATTATACACTATATTCTGTCACTTCTCTGCTGTTCCAGAAGCGAACATAGGAGCGAACTATTACCTGGATGGTACCCAGCCTAAGGTAAACCTACATTTCCCATTGCTTTTTAGCATCTAGCAACTTCAAACATAACTCACACTTTCCTGGTGTTTGCTTAGCAGAAGCGGCCGAGGCCCGCCCACACGGACCTCTGGAAGCAGCCAGGCACCGATTGATCCTATGACGATCTGTCAAACGGTAAAAAAATGACTGCATTTTCATGACAACATAACCGTTGTTTTAAGGGGGTTCAGTTCAAAAGTTGTCTTTTGTGCTAGGGTCTTGATATCTATATCACATGATAGAGCCAGTTCTGACAATTAAAATAGTTTTTACTTCATATTTCAATGATGAGTTACAAGAATTTCATTTCTCAATCAAAACATACAAACCTACGACTATAATTGTTATAACCAATAATAAAATACAACTGTATTATGAATATGAGTACATGAGATGTATGCTACACTTTGTTCTGACTATCAGTTTAGAGGCTGTAGATAATGATATGTTACCATCCCTGCCAGCAGCGCGGCCCGTATAGCAGGGGACAACAGTAGCATCCCGGCAAATAGATCAGGACGCTGCAGGGATGCCCGGATTGCAATAGGGCCACCCTGCAAAAAACATGACTATTCATAAATCTCCAGGCAGATCTACGGGTGGCGACTTTAGCTGACAAAGGAGTGTCAGAACACATCTTGGCCAGATAAACTCCTTATGCCACCGATAGATCTGCCTGGAGATTAGACTATTTAGTGGTAGTGGTACTGTAACCATGCACCTGCGCCGACCGGGACACTGCCGCGGAGAATAATTTTCGCATTGAAAAATACATGCAAACAGGCAAACTCAGTTTAATAATACGCAGCCGTTACAAATCTGGAAAGAAAACAAAGGCAAGGGAAAGGAAGAAAGGACGAAAAAGACGACAAAACGTAGGAAAGCATCTAGACGCACCATGGACTGTCCCGACAAGAAGATGGGCACACCTGGGTACCTGGCCGACACCATTTCAACGTGTTGTAAGACGTCCCTGGTCATGGCTTCTAGGTCCATGTGGTCTCCTGGAATCCCCTCACTCTGACCATGGCCGACTTGTGTACACGATACGTCATGTTTTAAACCGTCGTTCAATGTTTTAAAAAAAAGCGCTAACTGTGAAACGTAGATCTAATCTAAGACTTTGTACATTCTGCCTATTTGTCAAAGAAAAAAGACACATAGGTAGAGCTGCCTCGCATAACGGTGAAAATGCGCCGAATCGTTCTGTAACACACTAACAACTCACATCTTTGTGGCGTCATAATCATGATCAGTACAACAAAGCTGGAACATCACATGCTCAAAATACAGACTGATGTATATGCCCAGTTTCTCAAAACCAACGCCAAGAAGCACATACCGTGGTCGTGTGAGAAGACCAGTATCCCGTGCTCATTGAGAAGTTGTGCCAAGATGGAGGATAGTAGACCACAGTGGCACCTTAAGCCATGTGCATGGAATAGAAGTGCTCTAGGGAAGAAAAGACAACGTCATGGTTAAGTTAACATTTTTCAGCTTTATTCTGTACCCTTCCATGACAAGCCAGTCCTTCAATTAAGGGCACAAACTACACTTTTGAACGGAACCGCTTAAAACGTGCGAGTCCTTTGAACGTCATTTTGAGATGTCCTTTACCTTAATTCTATAACACGTTTGTTTATTTGTACTGTCTGCTATATATTGGAGTATATTTCATAACATTGCCATGTCGAGTACAATGACCTGTTATAGCGAAGACGGTGTTGTCATCTTTGCCGTCAGGAGTTATAAGTTAGTTGCCAATGTAATCTGACCGGTATGGGACAGAGGAATGGATTAGATTCAAGTAACATCATAACAAACTGGCAAGACAAAGTAAATAGGGCCAAAACATTGAGGGTCATTAGTGACTGACATCGAAAAACTATGATTCACGGTGTCCCTTAACACAGGATACATCATGGCATTTATAAATATGGACAAGCCACACCTACACGCACAAAAGTAAGCAAAAACATTTCATTTTGTTTAGCCACTTCTATTTGCGACCTTCGGTCCCTGTGCACACAGTGTGTGGCATTCACATGGAGCTTAGTAGCGTGGAACAGTGCCTGGTACAAGAAAACACAACAGAGACACCTGTGAAATGTCCTCAGCTATCAAACAAAGTTTAACCTTTAATATAGTGGTCTATGGGAGTCTCTATGGGCACCTAAGACGGTATCTTGCACACTGAAAGCACAGCTTACTCGAGAATATCACCTTGATTTAGAAGTATGCCATATGCCTGCCTGTTGTCAGTCACAAAATAGCGAACTATTTAAAGTCAAAGTGAAGGAAGTTACCTAGGTTTCTCGCCTTCCTTCAGATCGGGCTCCCAAGTCTTGCAGAACAGATACTGCCCGTCTGCGTTCACCATGTGTTGTAGAGTGTTGTAGTTCACCCCCTGAGGAGTACAACGCACTACATCGTCAGAGCTCGCCATAACAATTCTTTGAGCGGAAATGCTCACAACGTTGGACGGTCGACCCGAGTGAACTTTGACCGTGAGTTAACCGCAACGATTGAACGGTTTAATGTACAACAAGTCAATTCGACCATAAAACTACTTACTGTGGCCTTACCTTCGTGCAGAATTGAGCTATTGTTTTTGGTCTGTTTGTTTCTGTGTATGTATGTGTGTGTGTGTGTGACTTTTTGTGTGCATTTCTACGAGGAAGGCACTGTATGTATGACCTAAGTTATAGGTGGCGCTTTTGGAACTAGAGCACCTGTTGAAATATACTTACTTGTACCGATTGACTCCCATCAACAAGTCTGTCTCTTTATGTCTGTCTCCAAACAAATACAACTTTTTTGTTGTTTTATGGGTTTAGCCCTTAGTGTAATATGCAGCCTGACTACATCGAGTCCCCCGCTACCCTTCCACTAGCCAGGGGTCCCATACAGCCCTGGGCAGTGAGAAGATGAGAAGACTGGTGTAACACGTATTTCGTCTATTTCAGTATTTGGTCTAGGCGCCCTTGGGCGTCTGTATATTTGTAATTGTAAACCGTAATACACACGTACGTATTACAAAAATATCTATTCCTAATCCACTTTACACATGAACTCATATCAAATAGATTTACAATTAGCATAATTTGTTGTACGAACAATCTATAATAGAAACTGAAGAAACAAGAGTTCGGAGACCTCATATCTCTACGAAATATTCTGATTATGTAAATGACTTCAACATTTGCATAATCTATGCTTAGTTATATACGCCTGTAAATAACCTATGCTGGTCACAGGTTCTTGAGTTATGCACACTACAAAAGTCTGGACACACAGACAGACACACACACAGACACACCCAAAACTATATCTCAATTTTTCATGGAGATGAAAATCATAAAGCTTTCTGTTGCGACAATAATTGATATTAAATGTCACTTATTTTTTACTCGCGAATGTGCCAGATGACTATTAGGTCAATTGTCTCCTGCCACTGGAGTCACTGAGGAATAAAACATAGAGCGACGTGGTGCGACAATAATTAATATGTCACGTCACTTACTTTCTATTCGCGAGAGTATCAGGTAACTATTAGGTCAATTGTCTCTTGTCACTGGAGTCGCTGACCGCTAAATGGGCCATTTTGTGTCTGTGCAGGTACAAAGAAGAATCCATTCATACAAAAAAGAGAAAGGTCAACTTGTACTTCAAGTCAAGTCAGTCAACTTCTACTTCAAGCATTAATATTGTTTCAAGTACAGGAGTCTTCAGTTATCGTGTAAGATGTTTACTTGTATGTGAGAAAGGTATCATGGAAAGCCGCCAGGGGGTCATGATTTAATCATGTCTTCAACACCTTACCATCACGTAGCTATCAATATGACAAATATAATTAAAGATTCATCAGCGTCTTCTTGGGTTGTGTTTGTCACAAAGAAATAAACACACACACGAACACACACACACACACACGCACACACACACACACACACACACACACACACACGCACACACACACACACACATGTACACACACACTTTCCTTCCCGGAGTAATTAGCTGTCGTGGCCCATTTTGGTATCATGACATCAACTGGTCTTTATATAACCAAGACATGTGGCTAGTAACCATGGTATCAGGGTCAAAACACCGGAACATTGCTTCTACCAGCCTTAGATTAGTCTGGCCTTTGATATACTGGAGTAGAGTCTACGCCCACGGGTAGTAAGGGACGTGTGTGATACCGGCACTGTGTCGTCGTTTATGGGCTGCTGCAGGACTTCGCGGCTACAGTCGGCACCGCTATTTCCCAGACCCCAAGGGCATTAAACCCCAGAAGTACAGCGTTCATCCATTCACTCATCACCTAGACGTCAGGTAAAGAGGCTCTGCTGCTCGTCTTCTGCTTACCTGTCTCGACGTAGTCTCGTAGAAGCGGCAAAGGAGAACATCTTTAACTAGCTGTACATGTAGCCAGTACACCAATAACATAATCAATAGCTATAGGCGCTTCACCCCAACAAAGGGGCGTTGTCTAGTATCCAAATCCAGAATAGACTTAACAGGTGGTTCATCTTTTTTGAAAGTGAAGATATAGACTTTTAATTTAAACTCGGAATCGGCGGGCTACGTTGGAGAAGACACTCTATTGTTCTGAGACAAAAGACGATTCTCTTTCAAGATGAATCTGATATTTCAGCGCAAAACTGTCGTTCTGCTTATTATTGCCTTATACACGGTATCACTTCTGTCAGCAAGTCAGACGTGCTTTCCCTCGTGTCGGAGAAGAGCGTTGACTTCTTGTTTGCCAATCAACAAATTGGTTGACAACAACGGAGGATTGGCTAACCTCAGTGTAACAGCTAATAAGAAAGCGATGTGTCTATCATGTGGCGACGGTCACAAGGATTTTGTCGAAAATGTAAACTTAAGAGGAAAAACAGGAAAGTGTTTTGCAGGGGTGGAATGGCTCGCGCTAAGAGGGTTTCAATTCGGTGAATTATCGTCACAAAAGTTAGCTGGCTTCGACTCTTCTTCTCTCATTCGTCTTTACCTTGTGGGTACAAAGATAGAAGCAATAGGCAAAGCTACATTCAAAGACTTTGTGAGTCTGGAAACACTGGACCTAGACTACAACATGCTGAAAATAATTCAGACCAATTGGCACAGCGACTCGCACTCACCCGAGATATACTGTCTCAAGAATCTTTCGATTTCGCACAATGAAATCTCCAGTTTAAAACCCGCATGTTTTCAACAGTTAAAGAACCTTCAGTTTCTGAATCTACGGAGCAACTTATTGCACGAATTACAAAGTCACTGGTTCATTGGATTAGATAAACTTGAAGTACTGTATTTAAGTGAAAATGAATTAGAGACCATTCCACCCAATGTATTTGAATTCTTGTGGCAATTAAAGTTTCTGGACTTAAGAAACAACGACTTGAAGTGTTTACACAAGGAATCATTCTGGTCTCCAGACAGTCTTGTAAGTGTCGAGCTGAGCGGAAACAGGCTTGCTGTTTTCGAATCAAATATTGCCCATAATATGACATGGGGCGTTACGGTGATAACTTGTAGCTTATTCGCAAAACAGTGGATACAGTTGCACGTCGACGGCATAGCGTTACATTTCAATTATGACGCCCTTGACGAAGCATTCACTATAGATTGGTTTAAGATACAGGGCGTTCCGAACACTGCCGAACCCTGTGATCATTTTTCTGAAAACAAAAATCGGATAGGTAACCGTCTTTCCGGCACCTTTTCCCATTCATTTGTTGTCATAGTAAAACGAACAAAGACAGAAGACATAATGCTATTAGACGAGTCTGTAGCAAGCGATTGTTCAGAAGCGTGGTCAGAACCCAGCGGTATAAGTTTTGGCTTAAAGGGTGAGTCTAGTTTGCGACTCGTCAGCGTAGAAACGAGTGGTAATCATTCTGCATCTAGAGCAAAGGGTTTTGGCGTTGTGGTGAACAGGCAGAAGAAACTAACAAGTGACCATCAAATCGCAAATTCAGATAACGGCAGAGACCAGTCTTGGGAAAAAGTAGCCTGTATCGGTGTCTCATTTGACGGCAAAGAAGCCAGGTTGAAAAGCGGGCCCACAAGGAGAATGGGGCGTGCAGATGGCGCAAAATGTTTGGCAGGGCGAGCTGTCTCGAACGAAGACAAAATGATAGAAAGAAACGCAGCGTTAATGAATGTAACAGCGAGAGGTCCTAGTACCACGGGAGAGGGGACTGACAGATCTGAAGATCAAATCATGTTCCCTCCGTCAAACGGAAATCTGAACGTACAAACACAGACTAACACAACAGCCGGGGTGGTACAGACTCGCGGCACGGATTTGACTATCCCTCTTGTAGTGACCTCTGTGGTGGCAAGCCTCTCCATTGTGATAGGTTGTCATGTTTTGTCTTGTTTTCTCAAGAGCCGCAGAAATGACCAAAATCTGGGACACCACAGACAAAATCTCCCCTTTTCGAGTCATGCCTTGAAGGTTAATCCACTATACGTACGATCGGGGGCACAGGGGTCCTCCCAGCCAGGGCACATGCAGGGTGATCAAACAGACGACAGCACATACAATGCCATAAATGAAGACGAAGTGTACGATCCTTCGGGACACTACTACAGCGAAATAAAGGATCAGGATGTAGGCGGCAGAACCACACAAACATTAGGCAGTGAACAGCAAAACGACAACACATACAATGACATAAATGAAGACGAAGTGTACGATCCTTCAGGCCATTACTACAGTGAAATAAAGGACGAAGATATCAACAATGAAGGTAGGTCTGTGTTAAGGTCGGAAGGTCCACACGAATTTGATGGAATCGAGGAGGAACATATGGAACTCGATGGCGACGATTCTTTGTCTCCCTACATGTACGCTGAACAAGACTCACAAAGCGAGAACTCTGATGACTGCGGCTCACTGGCTTCTTATGTTGTACAAAGCTCACATGAAATCTTCGAGGGCAAGGACGACGACTCGTCGTCTTTCTGTGCCAGTGAAGTAGGGTTGTCCATTACTGACAATGTAGGCGCTCACGCTTTACTTTATAAGGTGGATACGGGGACGGTAGCTTCTGTAAACTGTGCATTAGAGAGATCTTCTGTAACAAAATCCGCCGATCGAGAGCAGACGACTTATGGTGTAAGTGACTGTACGGATGCATCTAACCTCACATACATCTGTACACCTGAAACAGCGGGTAATCTCACAAGTGTAAATATGAAAGAATGTGTAAGAGAACACTCCGAGAATATTTTTGAAACCAGCGAGCTCGAGAAAGAAGCGGTAGAAGTAGATCCCAACTTGGGTGAATTAGGATGTAGGACTGACACTCAAGTTGGACTTAAGTCCTAAAGTAAGATGGACTTATCGACAATGCTTTATTTTAGCAGAACTTGTCCTATTCTATGTCGTAGAGTTATGCTCATATACTACCATTGTGTGGCATTGTCGCAGGACACGTGTAATCGTATGTCACTATGTTTATAGATGTCGGACGTACCCTCAGGTGGGACTTTAATTAGCGCAAGGTGGAATTATTGGTAAAATCTACCACCTTTTTCTGAAGCATATTTCGTATGAATTTATTGTTAGAATTGACGACGATTTTTAAGCAGAAACTGTTACTTGTCCTATCTTATGTTGTAGAGTTATGCTCAGAATACCATTGTCACAGTACGCGTGTAATGGTATGTCACTGTTCTTATAGATGTTGGACTTACCCCAGGAGGGACTTTAATTAGCGCAAGGTGAAATTATTGTTAAAATCTACGACCTTTTCTGAAGCATATTTCGTACTTTTGGAAGTTGTAGACATAGAATAGTACTTATACGACCATTATATTGTCACAGGGGACGTTAATGGCAGATGTCACAGTGTTTATAGATGCCTGACTTACCCCCAGCGTGACTTACGTTATAGCGCAAGGTGGACTTGTTGGTAAATTGACGACGTTTTTAAGCAGAAGCATCAAAGCCTATTTTATGTAGTGATGTTCCTAAAATACCATTGTCACGGTACACGAGCAGAATTTTGCCAATGTGTTTATAGATGTTGGACTAATCCTCAAACGGGACTTATGTTCTAGTACATTGATATGGCATGGCGTTTATAGATGATCAATAAATTTACTTGAGAGGCCAGAAAGCTTCGTCTTACAGTACTGTTATCCTGTCTTTCCCTTTAGTATTTGCATTCGGATATCCTTTTGAGCACTTACTTGTCCCACTTGCAATACAGTATACATAATTCAAGCTTTACAGTATTCCATTACGTAGAAAGCGGAGACGGCCTATATTTAGAGGTCTATAGACAGGAAATGAAGTATGTAAGACTGGTTCGCACGACATAACTGCAGCAACAGTGCAGTCTAATTTATATTTCTAAAAGTACAGACCGTCGGTAAAAAAAAGGACCAACATGTTTTCAAACTAACCTTCCCTAAGCATTCAGTTGTTGGGAATCACTGTGCCTGTGTTACAGTGTCTCATCAAATTTTGTTAAGAAAAAACACGGTTTACCATAAAACTTTTTATTGGCAAACCTTTAATATTGCAGAGAGTATACAGAGAGAGCATATGTCCATAATCCATTTACGCGAAACCATTTACGCGAAACTCGATGAACATTGTCGATAAAGAATTTACTGAAATACTGTGTTTTCAGTATGCGAGACGTAACCATATGTTTGTTCTGCTCTCTATAAAGGAAAAATGTCCCATTGATCAGTTGTTATCTAAAATGAGATTTTCATTGTAATAATATTTCTGCAACAGGAAGTATGAGACGTAGTTGCAACGTTTTAGACTTCAACAAACATAGGGAGTTATTGGGTTGGGTTGAAAGGAAAAGTATCGTCAAACGGACTTTTCGGCCCAACGCAAAGCCACAATTGGGATGTTCAATGTTTACAATAAAATTGTGAAACTGAGTTTTTGGCCCCACGCAAAGCCACAATTCAGAAGGGCCATGTTTACAATTGTGTGCAATAAAATTGTCTACATAGCAGGTGAAACCTGTCGAAATGTGATCGTAGATACAATGTAGATAATAACCGTGTAAAAATATGAATAACTTACAAATTGTTCATGCCCCACTTTTCCTATTGTAACATTTCAATGTTCTTATTGAAAAATGTTCCATAATGTACTGTTAACATTTTAGCTTTCAATAAACATGAAGGAGTATTGAGTTGAAAGGAAACTTATCGTCAAAGTCAAACAAAAAGCTACAATCAGGATGCCCCATTTTGTGAAATAAAATTGTCTATAGGCAGTCTGTGGCACATGTTGAAAACGTGGTCGCAGATACAGTACAGCCGTATATAAATATGGATAACTTGCAAATTATTCACGTCCTACTTTTCCCATTATAACATTCCAATGTTCCTATTGAAAAAAAATGGACTGTTGTAACATTTCAGATTTCAATAGATATGGAGGAGTGTTGAGTTGGAAGGATAACCTTTACAGTCAAACGAAAAGCTACAATCATGATTTTCCATGTTTACTTTATTGTGTGCAATAAAATTGTCGATGAAGCAGCACATAGACACATGTTGAAAACGTGATCGCAGATAGATCACAACAGTGTAAATATTGATAAGTTGCAAATTATTCATGTCCTGCTTTTCCAATTGTAACATTTCAATTTTCCCATTGAAAAATATTCCAAATGTACTGTTGTAACATTTTAGATTTCAATAAATTTGATGGAGTGTTGAGTTTAAAGGAAACTTATCGTCAAAATCAAACAAAAAACTACAATCGGAATGTTCCATGTTTAATTAAATTGTGTGAAATAGAATTGTCTATATAGCAGTCCGAGACACATTTGTAAAACATGATCGCAGATAGATCACAACCGTGTAAATGTAGATAACTTTCAAATCATTCATGTCCTACTTTTCCTATTGTAACATTTCAATTTTCCTATTGAAAAAAATGTTCCAAAATGTACTGTTGTAATATCTTATATTTCAGTAAACATGGAGGGGAGTTGAGTTGGACACTTATCGTCAGAATTACATCTACGGTCAATCGAAAAGCTACAATAAGGATGATCCATGTTTTTCCACATTGTGTGAAGTAAAATTGTCTATCGGGCAGTCTGTGGTACGCGTGAGAAACGTGATTGCAGATAGATCACAATCCTGTAAATATCGATAACTTGCAAATTACTCATGTCCTACTTTACCTATTCTCAAAATTACTATTGAAAAACGTTCCAAAATACTGTTGTACCTTTTTATATTTCTATAAACACGGAAAAGTGTTAAGTTGAAAGGAAACGTATCGTCCAAGTCAAACAAAAACTACAATAAGGATGTCCCATGTTTTACTACATTGTGTGAAATAGAATTGTCCATCTAGCAGCCCGAGACACATGTTGAAAACGTGATCGCATATAGATCAGAACGGCATAAATATAAATAACTTGCAAATTATTCATGTCCTACTTTTCCTATTGCAAAATTTCAATTTTCCTATTGAAGAATGTTCCAAATGTTCTGTTTAGTCAACCTTTTAGCTTTCACTAAACATGGAGGGGAGCGGAGGTGGACACTTATCGCAAAATTACTTTTACAGTCAATGGACAAGCTACTATAAGGATGATCCATGTTTTTTTTCACATTGTGTGGAATAAAATTGTCTGTCGAGCAGTCTGTGGTACGCGTGGAAAACGTGATCGTAGATCGCTACGGCCCCCTTTCCACTTGACGGCGCTCTCACCGCGCTCTCGCTGCGATGGAAAATTGGCCAGAGCGCCGTGAGAGCGCCGCGACGCCAGAAAAACTGCTCAAGTGGAATCTCTCCGGCAACCCCAGCGCGCTCTTCCCAATTTGAGGTCGCAGAGAGAGCGCCGTCCTAGTGGAAAGGGGGTATACCGTAGAGTAAATATTCATAACATGGAAATTACTCATGTCCCCTCAAACGTTGCTACGCTTCCTGTTAAACATATATCCTAAAACAGGCAACTACAATCCTACAATGTACGCCAAGCTTTTATTTTTTAGGTGAAATGACGTGAAAATCAGGTACAGGCATATTACTAGTATTCAGAGAATAAGATTCACTTGTTTCTTCATAAGGTACGATTCATTGTGATGAATAAACAAACTCCTTGAGCTTTGCTCCAGACTCTCTTATAACAGAGGAAGAATTGGTCATTCAGTCATTGTGATGTTACGAGTTAAAGCTTAAAAGTTCGCCAGCAATAGTAGCGAGGTTCGTATACATTTTCCTACGTAGCCCTTTTGTCTGGATCCACCCTGGCCAGGTACCAGTCCAGTATATCTTCTTTGACCTTTTCCACATCTTCGGGCGTCTCCATTAACAGGACATGGCGGCAGTTCGGGTAGATCTGCAGAGAAAACAGTCAGCGATAGTTCATGTTTTGGTAATATTGCCAATGCTAATAACATGTAGTGCTTTCCCATGCCATGCACAGGACTGTGCTATATTACACCGGCTTTTGAATTGCCAGTGATCCCACCACTGCCACTATTGTTACTGGGATAGATGGACGGACTGTATTCAATGAGATCAGGACGATTCGGGCCCAACCCGGCACAATCAAACACCCTGTTCAACTCGGCCCAATACACAGCCTGTCACAGGTCAATTCAAGCAGGGTTAGGGTTAGGGTTAGGGTTAGGGTTAGGGTTAGGGTTAGGCTTGGGGTTGGGGTTGACCAGGGTTGTTGGTCGAGTCTGTCTGACAAGCCATGGACCGAATTGGTAAAGGATCGAAGCGTCCGACATCCAAATCTAGAGCAGTCTCTATTCTATGTCCTTGCTATCACCCCGCTCACATTAGGCGAAAATCGATCGGACGAAGAGGCTGCCAGCTCTAAATTACCAGGAGGCATG
>NC_049984.1:10995916-10997845 GCF_000003815.2 Branchiostoma floridae
ATTACGAGGAGGCATGACTCTGCTGCCGACGAAGAAATGGCAGAGTTCCCCCCTTCCCGTCAGGGGCATGCCTCCTCGTAATTTAGAGCTCGCAGACTCGTCGTCCGATCGATTTTCGCCTAATGTGAGGGGGGAATATGGACGCCGTCACATAGGTCGTTCGATCGTCGTACGATTTTGATGTCATATGATTTTCAAGCAGGCCGTGACAGAACGAACCACCGACATGGATCAAAAGCAACAGTTTGTGTAACAAAACAGTTGAACTTTGCAGGAAACGTACATTTTTGTCGTCCAAAATGCCTGAAGTTAGCGATCGTACGATGAAAGCACGATCTATGTGACCACACCCTATATACTAAATGTATGTGCGTCTTGCCTTGATTTCTTTGTCCTTGCTACTGGCCTGTTGGTATAATTTCCATGATCCCGAGATGTCACAGTGCTCATCATCCTCTCCGTGCATCACAAGGAACGGGCAGTCGACCGTGGGGAGCAAGCCTTCACAAGCCCTCATAGCTACATAACAGGGGCATTATCAAGTCACACTAGTAAGTACTAGTACTGCTTCATTACAACATGAGAGCTTTTGGGCCACCTATGAGGTGCCGAAAAATTAATCGAACATTAAGATACAGAAATCGTGTCAAGAATTGGAATTTCAAATATCTAGACCTCTCCTTCGACGTCGTTTTGATGTGTTCTCACCTCATGTATGATGCTTATATATATATGACCCCATCAGGGGCAAAGTAGGGGTAGGAGGCCCTGTGCTATGGCGGGCACGCCTGTCAGTTAACAAATGGAGATGCCATAACAGGGCGTTCCATTGGGGATGGTACGAAGGAAATTTTAGTATCTACTCGTATATGTGTCGGTGAGAGTATTGATAGTTTGGTGTTTTAACTGTTGCCTCCCTTGGGTTCTGCTATCCAATGGTGCATTCTCACTGCACTTGCGTCAAGCTTGCGTCACTGCGGGGTTCGTTCACTGCGTTTTCGTTGATTTTTTAAATAATGTAGATATTGCGTAATACGTAAAAGTATGACTTAAAAGACTACAAAATACACAAAAAGTAAGAAAATTCGTTCTTAATTCGTTGAGTATTTTTCGAACTCCCGGCAGTGACGCAAGCGTAACGCAAGTGCAGAGAGAGTTCCAAGAGTCATGAGCCTTGGTGGAGCATATCCATACCGTGAAGAAACATGCATGACGGGTATAATCTGTAGTCTCCCTGAAACACCAAGGGGTCCTCTGCATATTTATTGGCCTGCGAAGATCAATATGTGACAAATTTTATGATATCCATTTAAATAGTCTTGAACGGGCGCTTTGATGTACTTTCAGTAGATATCATTAGCCACAAAAATAAACTCTTTCTGTAGATGATTAAAACACCTTAGTCACTAGTAGCATGTATAAACAATGATAAATTGAGTTCAATGTATACGTTTCGTATAACTAAAATGCTCAGTTTGTACAGAGATACATGAATGTATCTTACTGTGTACAATAGGTTGGGAATGTAATTATCACAACTAAGCTAGACGGAAAACCATGATGTCCTACCTTCTCAGTGTCCTTTGTGAGTCCGGCTTTATGACTTGGGCCTATACTCATATTTGGAAATATATACGCCAGCGTCCACACTAAGGCCCGCTATTATAAAGAGAGGAAGAAACAGTAAGTGGTAAAATTGTACTAATCAATGACTTTAAAGCTATCGATCTTTAAGAAATCCATTGGTGGTGAGGGTTAATATAGTTACGCACGGACTACATGCAGTTTGTCTGCCAGGAGAGCAATCCTAATGCACTACTTTGTTTACATGATGATATGAATATTAATTTTAGTCTTCCTGAAGTACAAGAACTAGCAATAAGAATGAAGTATGGTACAACTAGTATCTAGAAAGTAGTAAATACGTAC
>NC_049984.1:10997945-11042656 GCF_000003815.2 Branchiostoma floridae
TATCCACTTTGGTGTATCTGTTTTCAATACTGGGCGCGACCTACACCATACCGCGGAAGAGGCCAGGGCGTTGGCAAGACGCCATAAGTGCAACAGCGCCTCCGTGCGACAAAGAAAGAGAATCCAAAGATGAGGGTTGAGTAAAATTTCCAAGTACTTGTTGTCGTGTTACTTAAGACATTCTACCAAGATTTCAAGTCAAAAGATATCACAAAAAAGATATTCAATTCAGGAAGCATATATCGGAAGAGAACCCTTGATAAGCAAACATGCCGTTACTGCAACAGTAAATGTCACGGCAGACAACCCATAAGCCAGGAACCCCGCGTCACTGAGTAAAAAAGACACATTTAATGTGATCTTAACTGAGTAAAAAGACAAAATGAAAAGGCGCATGCTTAATCCGAAATTGTTAATTGTCGAATTATTATTTGACGTGAACGTTGAAAATCCTTAATCTGGAAACGGCTGCCTATACATTCCGCACCGCTTCAAACTCTCAATATCTCACCATTGAATGCCCCAATAAGAAGACAGGGACGCCGGGATACTTGGCTACCATCATGTCCACATGCTGCAGGAGATCTCTGGCGAGGGGACGGAAGTCATCCACGTACACCCTCTCTCCTTCGCTTTGACCATGGCCGACTAAACACAAATTAGTCATAAAGATGCTATCGTGCGAAAAGTCAGAATAAATACATTGTTTTCGAATAAAAATAATACAAATCATGATTAACATAATTGTTGGAATTTAAAAAGAAATATATAGGATACACGGAAATCTTACCGTGGTCATGGGCGAAGACTAAGAAACCATGGCTGTTTAGAAGCTGGGCCACTAAAGGACCAGTGGCTCCGGAATGGCTTCCTAACCCATGTGAATTAAACAGCAACGCCCTAGAACAGATAAAATCTCCCTTAAATAAGCGAAGATACCTGAACGATAAATTTGTTTGCATGGTAACCGATAGATAAGTGTACATTACACTAACAAACATGACGAAGGCGAAGCTTTGCAAACCATAAGGTGGACACAGGACAGGAACTTCGTATGACAAATAGGTTCTCCGTGGTCTAGCCTATACGTGACAATGACACTACAAGTCTGATAATGACACTCTTCCTTAGATCTATAACATGTACATAACAAAATGTGGGCGTTTTACGTCTGAATATTTGTATGCTGAACAAATGTTTGTCTTTGTTCAGATGTGGGTCATCAGGTTACCGAATGGTTACTCTGACCTTTGACCTTCCTCAACTCGCAGTATTAGTGTTCACACGAAAGCCCCAACCATGAGAAGCATATTTGTAACTCAGCTTATATGTTCAAGTTTTAGTGCTATCTTCTAGCAAAACTGTTCATTAGTAAATGGGTGATGACCAAACAAATAACCTCATTAATGCCATGGACGAATTCTCACGGCCGGACCAAATCTCATAGAACACCTGTTCAAATCCTGTCGGCGTGGAAGTCATTTTCTAACCAGACTGGTGATGTCCAACAGAAACGTTAATTCTCATAATTACCAACAGAATATGTCCCTAACCACATAAGACCTGATGGAAAACTATGCATGTTAGCAATCTAAAGGGTGAAACTTAAGTTATAGCTTATACATCTGCAATGCCGTGATGATAGTATTAAACCTACCTTGGGCTCTGACCGGCCAGTAACGTGGGTTCCCAGGTCCTACAGTACAGGTACTGGCCGTCTGCGTTGATGATATGTGGTAGTTTACTGTAACTCACACCCTGAGGTGTGCAGCGGTCGGAATCTGTCACTGGGGGCATTTCTTTGAGACCTGTCAGATCCTGTCACACTGTCTGTGTGTAACTGGGCATGCGCATAACTTACATCATTCCCTCTAATCCGTAGACAGGGTGGTGACTATGAAAACAAATCTGGACCATGAGAACGAATTGTAACCTGCAGGACATAAACTGTATCACGGATGGGTCCAAAGTCCAACCTGTCGGTATCTTTGTTTGTTTTGCATATCAGTAACCAGCTATGTGGCTAACATACCAGGTTTGTACCGTGTCATTCATGCCGTTGATATAATTCCGAAAAGAATATTTTTCAATCTTGTTGCATTTTTTTGGACAGTCACTAACGTTATATTCACACTGCTAAGCTTTAAGGCGTAAAGGCCATGTCTACGTCTGTGCAGTGCATGTTTGTTTCGTGATGCAGTGTCTCTTTTTCCGTTGTTGGCCCCTTTTGACAGTTTTGATATTACATCTTTATTATTATCTTTATTATTAAGGCCATGTTTATTCGATTAAATGTATGACATCGCCTGGGCACCCCAAAACTGATGCGAGCGTGCGAAAAAGCGCCCCCCCCCCGAAAGATACATCACGGTGAATTCTAAGTGGTCAGGGTGGTCAACAAACATCTGAACTCACAGAACATGGGATACCAAGCGATGAATTCTTTATTTTTGTTCTTTCATATATTCTTCCTCAACTTTGGAAGATTTTGCTCAAAATTAAAAAAAAAATCTTACTTGTACTTATACACATGGTCAAAAATACTTGCATGAAAACATTTTGCGTGCAGAACACAAACCTAACGATTACAAAGAGGTCATAGCAATCATTGGCACATTTAGCGGCCATACGTTGCTGAGCAAATATATCGTTCGTTTGCAGTATGGTCGCAAACTAATGCGCGTGCGGACGCTATATAATGAAGTCTACTAGTATATAATGTCCTTGATAATTATATCATCGTGCAAGTCAGGGCCGACCCGCAATAAGAAAACAAGTAAGATAAGAAAATGGCTGGAGAGTTTGCAAGGAAGGCTCCAAACACTAGTTTCGACTTATTTGTCATGCCAATCCTCTACATTCCTTTATCTCTGATAAGGGTGTCTGTCACAGGCGCGTTCCTAGCGATCGGGATGAAAACTACATAGTAACACCTTGGTTACATACACGCCATAAAGATGGGTGGGAGCAATAACCTGTAAAGGCTGTTTGTGTATATCACTATCATTATATATATATATATATATTATGGGGTTCATAACTTACCAATTAACTCCTTAATTCTTAATTACCCTTACCTCTACCTTCAATAGCCATGCACAGAGCTTTATTTTGCAGAAAAACACTTCCATATCATACGATTACCGTCCCTAAAGATAGATCTTGCAATAAGAATATGTTTTTACTCCAGATATTCATGCATATATGTACTAAACAATCAGTACGTGTTAAATCACCATGCTTACAGTGTTGACGTTTGGCAAACGGTCCCAGAGAAATGCATGAATCTCCCCTGCTGAAGACATGCAAACCTCTGCATTCCTGAAATGTTCCCACATTCTTATGTCAGATATCTGTTCAACGGTGGTTGATAAGATGCTGGACCCAACAACATGGGTAGCACCAAATAGATGGGCAGTGTCTTTGTTTCTCTTCCTTCCTTAATGATTTTCCGCAGAAACGTGTGCTAACATTTTGTTTTTCTTCTACGCGGGTCCAACCAGGCCCCACAGAGCTATTGATATTCAAGAGGAGCACAATACTTCCCAGCCTGCCCCGGCGTTATTTATTTCAACTCACACCGCTATTCAAATGAGCGCACGGCCTGCGTCACTTGAGACGCAGCTAGCCCCAGGAAGAGGCACCGCCCCACCGCTCGCTTCACAGACGACAACAGCTACTTCTTCCTCTTGAGAACTTGCTTCTTTTTTTCCGCTCGGAAGAACAACGCCACAACGACACCATGTCTAACACGCCCGATAACGCGATCGCTCTGTCAGGAATGAGCGGGTGGAAGCATTCCCTGCTGTCCTGCTTCGACAACTTCGGCATCTGTGCGCTCACCTTTTGCTGCCCGTGCTACATCGCGGGAAAGAACGCTCAGGCCGTCGGGGAGAATTGCATGTTCCACGGAGCACTGACCTGCTGCGAGCCGGCAGGGGCGTACTCCCGGGCTTACGTCCGTGCCAAGATCCAGGAGAAGGAGGGCCTACCAGCCGATTTCGTCTCCAACTTCCTCATCCATTTGACCAACCCTTGCTGTGCGATGATCCAGGAATACAAGCAGCTCGGAGGGACGCTGCCAGTTCCCAAGAAACCGGCGGCAGCCGCGGCAGCAGCAGCAGAACCAGCCGCCAACGCCGAGGCACCGGCCACGGAGGAGGTCCAGCGCACGTAGACAAACTTTTGCCGATACCTGCCCGGGACCAGTGGTCCTTCACACCGTAGCGCTCTCTGGACTGCCGCGGTACACCTTGACGACAAACACGGATAATTCAACCTGAAGCTGACGACCATGTACATACCGACAGCGCAAGCAGCAACAAGCAAAATGGCGGTACTTTCTCTATGTTTACAACCGAGATGTGAGCGACGTGTTGTGCTCAGTCTGTTGAACACGCTTAGCGTCATCTTTAGTCCTAATCTAAAATAATCCGACCAAGAGGATGGTCTTATTATCTTAAAGGGAGGAACAATGTTAGAACTCTATCCCGGACAAATTGTTGATAACTCGAATAGCAGCGAAAAAATAGATGAATACTTTGTTTGTACCGTTAACAAAAGTGTTGCAATACATAATTTGTTTCTTGATTTTGCTTACATTCTCAGGTTCAGGTATCCTACTGTAAAATATATCTGTTTTGTTTCCTTATAGCCATGATAGCGGTAACATAATTCGTAATGTTCCCGTAGTTGATTTATGTAGACACGTAGGAGAGAACTAATTGGATCATGTACTGTTTCTAAAAGTTGCCAGCAAACGATTGAAAATTATATGTAACATTATGCATTGCGTCTCTTGACCTCAACCAGACCATGTTTTGCGAAAATGGTCCACAAAAATTACCCTGACTGGCATTATCCTAGATTTCAAGCGAGTAGGCGGGCGTAAACTGCCACTCCGCATCATCTCGACGTCCGTGCAAAATTTATTCAGCTTTTCGTAGAAAAGTAGGTCATGTCATCTCTCCGAATTCAGTAAACGTCGAGGGGCCACTTTTTACAAACCGTCATTCTCTGGATTTGTCCACCTTCGTTCTTTATTGCAATGACAATATTGGCCATTATGTTTTCATTCTTGTTAAACCGTTTAAGTCTTTTGTTCATTGTCTGTTATTTGTAAAAAAAGAAAAAGAAGTACCCTTGTCTCGGAGAAAAGGGTGCAAAAATCTCCCAAGCGAGGCCTCTAGATGAAAGGCTGTACGTGTGGATGGAACGTTTCTCTCTCGCCAGCCTCCATTTGAGGGGTTCCAACATGTTCCCCTCCCTCTCACTCAAGGGTTTCACTTGCAGAAAGTGGTCTGGCGCGCCCAATCTAATTTGATCAGCATCGAGCGGCCTTTTATCTGAGTGGCTTTTCGCAGCGGCCCGTTTAAGGCACAGGGCCAATTCTTGTACTGTACTCTTTCCTATATCGTTCTTTCTATGACGCGGACACAGGCGAACATCTTTGATGATGATGGCTTTTCCATCTTGAATGTGGGGAAATCTTGATATAGATTAGAAACAAGAGGAGGTTGTAGCGATATATGGGGTTTTGGTACGTCGACTTTTCTTACATCAGCTATGGATCTTGCCAACCGACTTAATTGTATAAAGAATAATCGCCATTGACATTTAATCAGTGAAAGCCTTTGTATTGTCGATAAAAGTGTGTACGCCAACAATGGGTAATGATTTTTAAAACTTTTTACGTCGAGTTAGCATTAGATGTCTGTGTACTATTAAGTGAGAGAAAAAAAGACTGTACATTTCAGACCTTATGGACAAGATAACAGAAAAACAAACGATGAATGTGGAATGACAAATCTTCCCTCGTATCCTGATACCAGAGGGAATTTTTTTACTTGTACTGTGAATTGATTAATTAAAGTGCTCCTTTTCATTTTGTATTCATAACAAAGAGGAAAATTGTGTACGTGTCTCCATTGTAATATATTCAATATTACCTTACCAACCATATACACAACATAAATAGATGGGTGGTGTGTATGTGAGAAGACTTACATGCTTTTGACGTTGTGCATAATGCAACAAGGGGCTCAGATGACAACGTGGTGCAGGAATTTAATTTTCTTCGTCGGAGACTACACCCTGGGGCTGAATTCCTAATTATGTATGGGCAGATTGCGGACTCCATGAATGCCCCTGGGCAATAAGACCCGAACTAAGGGAATTTACCTTCCCAAGTGGCCGGCATAACACAATCAGCATGGAAATAAGCCGGGCGTAATGTATACGATATGAGGGGGAACGTCCAGGAAATGATATTAGGGATGCATACTTACATCGATGTATGGATGAAATCTAATCATTCCCCGCGGAAATTTCCCATAGTCTGATAGTCTGCGCTGCGGCAACAGGTACATCTGCGTTAATTAACAGGTGGCATGAGCCGCGCCTCCATAGACTCCGAGCGGCATATATATATTGCAGATTGTAGCTTTTGATTTGCTTTGTATGTGTCGCTTTTTTCAAACGATTTCCAATTTCTAATCTTCGTTGACGCTTGGAAAATGACTATTACAACAAGCAAACAGATAACAGCAACGGTTAACGCACATTGTGTGTGTTGTGTGAGTTCACAGTGGTGGGAATTAGTACAACAATTAAAATTTCCTATATTCTTAATAAGTAAGAAACGCTTTGACAAGAGCTCCCTCGTTGGTTGAAATTGAACAGACGTTTGATGTATGTGTCACTAGGACCGCAATCAGAGTTAAAAGGTGTACCGCAAACTGTCCGTAATGTCACATCAAAGCTACTGTCACCATGTATCATAATATCCATCACTGTACCATTAAGCTGATTGAACGGCGCTGTTGGACTAGTCGCTTTAAATGTCTTCTCTGAAAACGAGAACCATAGACTATACGGACAATTGTATACATGTAACTGTACGCCGGGCCAAACTGAAGCAAAAGCGATAGACTAGGCATGAATAACAGGCGCCTGGCCCGCTGATTTGATGTGACGAAGGAAGATGTATGTATTCCCAAGACCCCTAGGTCAAAGCGTATGGGAGCAACGGTGCTATTACACAAACCCCTTTAATGGCCGGTATTCAAGGCATCAACTCGTTCAGTACATTGTCACGATACATCGTCTGCTCACAAGCTGTGCGTTTATCGATGGAATTTCTCTTCAAAATGGAGTATTCTTCTGAAAATGAATTCTTCTCACAAAAAATAGAATGGCAGCTAGCGGCTTGTAATTTCGTACGGTCACAAATATAAGAAGTTGTACCTATTGCTGATATTTATGTACGGATCTTCTCTAATCACCCTGAATACATGGTTAGGAGACGATTTGTGTTACCATTCGGAATATCTCATCGGATTCCGCTCGTAAAGAAAGCGGTTGTTCGATAAAGGTTCTCATGATGAGGTTTTCTTCATCGTGCCTCCTGTCGATTTATACCGCGGGGATATAAAAGAGCTCCTGTACCCTGCACCGTCTGCACGTGACCTGCATACTAAATCTCAGGACCGCTCGTCACGCAGGCCTCGCAAATTGTGTGCTGGCTGCATGGAAATAAAAAGCACACACACAGCGGTACACGGCGATGGAAGGCTTAAACAGCGAGACTGATCGGCGTGAAACAAGAAAACAAAATGTGCCTTGGAATGAATAATACACACAAGAATAATCACCAATCTGCTACGGTATTAAGAAACAACGTGATAGCTCATTGGATGTAATAAGAGAGCTGCAGGACCCTGGAGAAATACGGGACTTGTGGAACATCCATCTTCGTTCTGGACAAACCGAAACGTTGCGTGTTCAGGTAGACTTTGGCCGGATATATATGCTTAGTTGCCAAATCATGATGCACAAAAACCAAGTAGCCAAATTAAAAAATTAATATCACTAGTATACCGGCTAGCCTGAGGAGCCATACACACAGGGGTAGATCACAAAACATAATGAGTCGTGATAATTCTTCTCCTTTTTATACTATCAATTGGAATTCCATAACGATATCGAGAGTTCTTCCGTTTCCTTTTGATTACTTCTTGCCGGGACAGACCTTTCCTCAGCATTTCCTCGGCAACGTCTTCACCTTCGACTTTCCTTAGATTAAAAAACAACAACATTGATAAGATTAACTCAAGCAACACACTCTTACGATATCAGCAACGAATTTTCGAACAGATGTCTAGTTTAAAAAAACAAACTTTTTTAACATTTGCTTATTCTGTATCAAGAAATTTAAATGTTTCCTTGCATTCCCCGTGACCACCATACCATACTCCCCGTAGCCCGCACGATGTTTTGAGCGTCCGTGTTATTTCCTAGCACCTTGTCAAGAAGTCGATCTGCAGGGATGCCTGACATACTTGGTGCCGTGCTGGCAGCTCAGCAATCAATGGAAGATCAATGGACTGAGCCGGTTAGTGTGTACATATCGAAGCAGCCGTGAATGCCGTCGGTCATGCCTAGTTACGGCCGTCAACTCTGCCCCAGTCATCATCTAACATGACGACTGAAAGGGCATCTGAAAATTGGAAAACATACTCAACTTAAATGGCTATTGAAGTTGCGACTATACAACAGGAGGATACCATTGTTTTCTCATGCATTTTTGAACCACTTCTAATATTTGTTCTATGAAACTTTAAGCGTAAACAATAAAAGAATAATTGCTTCTACTTAGGCCTATCCATTCATCCATATTCAAGTTATCTTTCACATCAGGATCACTAACAACACGTGCATTGCAGTCAACGCACTCCAAAATCCAAGCAGATGACATGTTGGGAAGTCCATTTTTACCAGTTTCGCCTGCTTGATCGAATAATTAGATATCTTCGAAATGGAGGTCAAACCGTTCAAGATAACATTTGAAATGAACCCCCTGGCCCGGCATCGCTTATGTTTGTCCATTAGACGGCTTCCTTGCTTCAAGCCCATACATTGATCAGTGTCTGGTCGTTGAAGCAACCCAACCTTGGAGATGGTAAGACAGATAGAGTCGTTCCAAATCATGGGTTGTCTGCCATTGAAGGGTGATTTCTCAGATACAACCACTTGTATCTATTTCTGCTATCATCAGATACAACTAGATACACCGTGTCTGTTTTTATGCTATCATCTCTGGTTCTATGCGAGAGATCAATGGAGCAAGTCGTTGTGATTCTAATGAAGTTGAATAAATAGTCGAAATCGGTATCGTTGTGTCTCATCCCGTCATCCTTCTGACTCTGATCATGCATATGAGGCCTGGTCGACAACCAATGATGTTACAACATGGGTGAAAACAACTTCATTCATAGACCGAGCAGAGGCAGAGAAAACTTAGTAAGGAACATGTCTTTCAACAGTCAACACCCCCGTGGGCCGGGACATAAGGTAAAACTTAGCATATTATTAAAGGAAAGTCGACGTCTAGAAGGACACACCATATATAGCGATCTTTGGGACCTGCATGCCGTGAAAAAAAGCGGACACTTTTCGGACGAAAAGAACTGAGAGGGAAGATTGAAACTGGGTCAGGTCAGACATGTAGGGTGCGGTTAGTGATGGATGATGACCGGGTTTAATCAGGTTACACGCCCACGATTTCTATCAGGATGATGGGCGTTATAACATCAACTGAGAAAGCCGAATTTCTGCGGTGAACATATGTTCTTTCTTCTTTAAATGTGCTTTAAAAAAGCCAGAAAGGTGTGTGTGCATTAACTGTCTGTTTCCAGAAAATCATGAGTCTTGACATTACTAGGATGAGTCTAGGATCACTGGGAAAGTTGACATATACATCGTAGTACTATATAAGGAATCAAGGAAATCGAGACATAACCATCAAATCTATGCAGATGAACAAACTAAACACAACGACTTTTGATTTCATTTAATAAAAACTGCTTCTTTAATATCACAAGGCCATGTAAAGTTACTGTACATACGTGTATCATATAACGTTACATAAACTTGACATATTTGTGGTCAATTTTATACATACACACTCAACAACTTGCATGTTGTTTAGTGGAATCTTCATTTGAAAATGATGAAATGTGTCAACACAAGTTTATCTTCTTTGTGACATAAAATTTATAATACAGTAGAAATAGATGTTTATTAGGACATGTGTTCCTGTTAAAAATAACAAGACATTCTTTTTCTAATACTTATTCTCAGCCACGGTTCACCCTTATCATTTGTAATTGTAAAACTAAATCTGACATAAATAGCTTGCTGTAATTACTTCAAATATTGCTTCGATCAGGAAGGTAAAGAGAGTTGCCAGGATATAGTCATGCAAGAACCTCCTTGGTCCATGTGCAAGTTGAACCAAATCTAGTGGCACTAGAATAACCTATACTGCCCTTTTCTTTACACAGAATTAATTACAGCAAATTACTTGATGCAAGACTAAAGAAGTGCTAAGAGTTGAGGCAGTCTATTAGACTAATTAGTGATCAAGGGACTTTCTGTGATGCAATATTCATGAACATGGCATGGCTTCTTTGTCAAACAAAAGATAAGAAGATCCATTAATTTCTATCATCACCCTGAAAAACACCACCTACAAGGATGATCCCATTCTTTGCAATACAAAGGTACTTTGCATGAGTACAGTAGGTTTAGAGGCTTCCTAAGAACCTGATCAATTAGTCTTTGTTTTTAGATACAATGTGCAAAAATAACACACATCTGTTGTGGTCAAATACACAACATGTTCTTTGAAACACCAAGGAATAACATATCCTGGAACCTGAAGACTTCACAAATGATCCTAGGAACCTTATCAATTAGTCTTTGTTTCAGATACAATGTGCAAAAATAACACACATCTGTTGTGGTCAAATACACAAAGTGTTCTTTGAAACACCAAGGAATAACATATCCAGGAACCTGAAGACTTCACAAATGATCCTAGGAACCTTATCAATTAGTCTTTGTTTCAGATACAATGTGCAAAAATAACACACATCTGTTGTGGTCAAATACACAAAGTGTTCTTTGAAACACCAAGGAATAACATATCCAGGAACCTGAAGACTTCACAAATGATCCTAGGAACCTTATCAATTAGTCTTTGTTTCAGATACAATGTGCAACAATATCACACATCTGTTGTGGTCAAATACTCAAAGTGTGCACTGAAACACCAAGGAAGAACAAATCTGGGAACCTGAAGACTTCCCAACAATGTTGATTATTAATCAGATACAGTAACCGTGGACAATATCCGCCCTCTCTGTCAAACACTTCTGTTCAGATGACACTCGATCAAGACAGATCAACAGAAGTGTCATCTGGTCACAATCCATGTGATTGGCATCAATACCTTTCCTTGATGGATGGACGCTGGATTGGAGGGTTGCTCAATTCAGGCATACCAGACGGTAAGCTATCAGTATATGAATGAATGCATGGTGTATATGTTTGCTACATGTATAGTACTAGTGATTTGGAAATACACAAATTGCATACCTAAAACACTGATGCCTTCTACCATTTGTTCCATATTCCACATATAGTGGCAATTCTCTTTTTCCTGCTTCAAAGCACCAAACGTTTGAAAGGACACTAGATAAAAAGAAAAAGGAATGTTCTTACAAATAGTTGAGGATCATGCCCTTGAAATAACTGTGGAGACCTCAAACCTCAGTCAGCAGTGAAAAAAAAACAACTTGAAATATTTTGTGGACAGATAGACCTTCCCTACTTCAAGTTCTACTACCTATGAGACTGAGTGAGTGAGTGAGTGAGTGAGTGAGCGATTTTCTTAAATTTGGTTCTATGTGCATCAGATGCACTCAATCTCCAGCAAGTCCCTTTGAAAAAGTTTTACCATACTTGGGCATTAGTCAATCCTGGAGCCAACTATTCATGACAAAGGTAAAGATACAGATCTATGGAATGCTGCCAATCTGCAACATTCCTAAGATCCCATACATCAAAACAAGGGTCTCCTTGGAGATGGCTCTTTGGAGAATCTACATCAAGATGACCCTGTACGCCTGGTGATACCTCAGGCGGACAAAAGTGTGCAGAGTCAGAATTAATCCCTGAAATAAATAACTTATCTGATGTTATCAACGTTCATAGTCTTTAGGGTGAGCCAAAATTATTCACGAATTACAAAATCAATAACCAAATGCAGAAATTGTGCCTGATTGATTGTAATATACAGATTATGACTTATGTGTGGCATTGAGCATGGCATACATTGTACATGTAGTTGGTATATTTCCAATAAAGTCAATTGAATTCTCACTTATCTTTATACAATGTTATTGGAAACATTCCTCTTCCAGATATGTCAATCCAAGGATACAGCACTAGCTACAGGCACCTCAATTAATGTTGCCAATCTCTGAACTTGACTTTCATGTTGAAAAACTTAAGATTGTTCCTTATTTCACCATGTCCAGTTTCCTGATTACAAGGAGGGTATTGCTTGTGCAAGCAATTTTTTTAAAGCCTACCCGGTATATTTTATGGCTGCCATAAATAGCAATTTCATATCATAAACTGAGAACTGCCTCACCATTGGTTTAAAATATGCTTACAATACTACTTACATTATGTCAGGTAGGCTAACCTGGCATCCAGTCTAAGATGGGTTGGTGTAGATGGAGCTTTCTGTTGCTGGGGTAATCTTTCCCACCAGGTTGCAGTAGAAGTTAAATTTGGCATCGATGTAGTTTGGCCAAACCCAAGCTGCCTAAAACTACTTCCAAGTGCTAAAGATTAGCTTCCACCAGGCCTTCTTACATGGAGTACGGGGATCATAGAATTTGGCAAAAAATCAGAAAATTGGCCAGGGGAGTCAGCTGACCAACTCCTCTGGTAGCAAAACTCCCCTATTATTCTCCCTGTAATAGCCAGCATATTCAGTCTGATAGAGACTAGATAAAGACCTAGATGGGGAAAAGCCTCTCTTGCCCCAAAGAAAGCCCGACCAATCCACGTTTGACAGGATTCCAGGTTACAGGTAGGCAGGTACATTCTAAAAATCTTTTTTCCTTCAGAAAACATGTACATCATGGTCTCATCATCATTGTTTTAAATCAAAAAGCCTCTTAGGAAGACATTACTAGCAGTGCAGACATTACAAGAAGTGGAGTTATGTAAAGGATATGATTTAGAGATTTTGTGTCATTCAATCATTACATCTACATCTACATCAACCAAGGAATTAAATTTCTCCTTGCATAAACCACCCGGTAAGGGCTACCATCAGAGCAGCGGATGACTTATTCATACATAGCCTTTCTCATTGGATGAAATTGTCAGGCAGCTATATCTTTACAATCATCTGTTGCAAATGTCAGTAAGACACATTCTCCACCAGTAGGGGACTTACGCCTCACAGTAAAAGACAATAAATTCTTTTTAACCATGCATGCCGCATGGCTGTTTTTATGACTACAACTGGGAGAGAAGACTGCATTCAATGGCATTCAACACTTAAGCATCATTATGATGGTGACTAGAGCAATAGTAGTCATGATGTTGGCAGATTCCATCTCCTAACAGGAAACTTCTTCATCATGTGGTAGAGAATGATGACCTGAAAGAGATAAAACAAAGATTACCATCTTCAAGGAGCCCAGGAAGGCTGACTCACATTTTCTCAAGTCTCCTGAGTCTTATGGCACTGACCTTTTTCCTATTCATATTTGTCAGAAGGCAAAATAAATCTGATGGAATCTGCTTACAGCTTAGAACAAAGATGCTAGCATGCTGTAAAACTTCCATGCCCTTCAGTTGTAACGTTATTAAGGTCATAACTTTCAAATATGCTGAGAAATACACTAATCCCCAAGCCGATGTGTGGTTTTGTCTCACTTTTCTATAGATGCATTCGATTTGCAGATCTTCTAAGTGGTGAATTTTTCATCTACCAGAAATATCACCATATGTGGTACCGGAGCACACTCCTAGGCTGGCTTCACTCCTCTGGCAGATTTTGATACTATCTTATGCTACTGTAGGATCTGCTTGGAGATTAATATGTGCTACATGCAAGTAAAACTACTAGTAACTCAAAGGTTGTTGATGAAAATGGTGGTTTTGTCAAAATACTTCTACCAACAAGCTTCAACAAATGAGACAAATTTGCTGGCTGTGGTTAATGACCCCCTCCTAGGTGGTGGCAACTG
This sequence comes from Branchiostoma floridae, assembly GCF_000003815.2. NCBI lineage: Eukaryota > Metazoa > Chordata > Leptocardii > Amphioxiformes > Branchiostomatidae > Branchiostoma > Branchiostoma floridae. The sequence continues at coordinate 11,012,063 of NC_049984.1, forward strand.
TAGGGCCTGCCACTAGGAGCGTGATTTTTGTCAGGCTAAGTGCAATACAATATTGTGCTAAAATAGTGAAAGTTGCCAATATCCTGCCATTTTTCACTACTCCTATAAGTACACATGTACTCACGGACATGGAAGATCCATGGCATTTATCAAAATTTCATTGTGCGCACACTGCAGGACAGAAGACCATTTGGTCCAGACATATTGAAGCTTGAACAAATGGTTTTCCAATAGAACAGGGAAGTCATCGCTATTTCATCCACTTTCCATTTATTACATTTAAATAATTATTACTATATTTATCTTTATCCAGAATGGACAGAAAAATCTCTAAGTCTAAGGGATGCAGATAAAATTTCATTAGTGCTTCTTTGACTCCTAATTGCTAACATTCGTGAGACTTCATTTCTGATATATCAAGACATGTCTTCATCTCAATCCCAGGACACTGAGCTATTGATTGGTTCTGCATAAAGGTTGTCCTGCTCTCAGTCCCAGATCAGTCTGACCCTTTCCTAGCAGCAACTGTAACAAATCATTATGACACATGGAGTGGACACCCTGGGTGGACAGACAATAGTCCAAATGGAGAGGGAGGATCATGATCTTATCATTAGCATCAGCACAGCAGGGACAACATCAGTCATGTAAATTACTGAAACAGTTGCTTTGTGTGCCAATATTATTAATACTGTAAGTTGTGTAAATTGTGTCATATGAATCAGGTTTTTTATTTTCATATGTTTCAAGATTTTCTGATATGGTAATTTTTGCAGCATTCAAGAAAGTTGGATCACCTCAGATTGCATGCTGGTAACCTCTAGGATTGAATTGAGATATAAACAGTGACTATAGCCATAGAAATATTGCCCTACAGATCCTACTGTAATATCAGGTGAAATTATAAATTGAATAATCCATACAAACTACAATGCTATCAGATGATACTAGCACAACCCTATAGTCGTTGGCTTTGCTAATCCAATTCTAATATATTACACAGAATGTTTTGACTGTATCTTAATTTAGGTGTCTTAATTTAACTGCATCAATCAGAAAGATGACACTGTGTTGTAAATTATCAGATGCTGTAAACAACGTATGCAGCAGCATATCTTTGGAACTTACTCAGAAATGAAAAAAAAATTATCTACAGAATTTATAACATTAGCTGAGTGGGAAAAATATCATGGGAAGTTTCATGGAAAATAATGTGACAAAGTAAACAACTCAGTATGGATGAAGAGACAAAAAATCCCTACAATGTACGACCTACATGTTCTGCATGTCTCCCAAGAGTAGATCTTAAGCTATTAGATTTAAATGCAACAACAGTACCTCCCTACAGAACCTCATTATTTACCATGCTTGTCATGACAGGCAATCTAACATGCCAGTATAACAGATTAGTGTATGCAAAATTTGATATACTCAGCAAACGTACATGTACATGTATGGATGCTGCTGCTGCCAACATCACAGGAAGCGGCCCTACAGGTTCTGACTTCTAATGCTGTGATATGATTGCCTGTGGGCCGGGCTGTACATGGACAGATTGAAGATGAAAATGGGGGCAATGCATCACTGACAGTATATTTCTCTTAGCCAAAATGACCCAACTCAGGCCAAAGTAACACACTGGCATGTTTCTCATATTTATCACAAGCTTTTCAGTACCAGCAGATGCAACACGACCTTTTTCCTGTTCGCGAAAAGAAGTCTGACAAAAAATGGTACCTCTCAGAAGAGGAAACACATTCAAGTCAATGCTTTTTGTAGGATACGGATGTTGCTAAATCATCTATTGTTTCCATATGCCCTGAATTCATGTAATAAAGATGTATTGTCTGAGTGGCCCAGCATGGAAGCCATTATGCACAAATTACTTGCAACAGGCAGACACATACTGATCTCCCTTTAAAATTAATAACTTCAGTTCTACTGTAACAGTTGTCACACCGACAGGAAATGACACAAGTTGACATTCAAGCATAAGTCCTAGTAAATACCAAACCTGCTTTACTTTCCAAGAAGATAATCTTAAATTGATTGGAAACATGTCTTGCAGTTGTACATGTAGCTTTTTGATAGCAGTCATTGCCTGAAGATCTGCTGATGAAGGAAAGCGATTAACAGAGGGATCATTGGTAGGATCTTTATTGGAAAACCTGGTGAGGGATCATGCTTTCACTCAAACTAATTGTTCTGGCTTTGGGAGGTAAAAGTGTAACATAAATTGCCTTGTTCTGCATGCAGAAGGTTTTCCCAGTAAATTGACTAGTCCGTATATCTTTGGGGCCTACGACAGGTGACTTGAAAGACTGGAACTGTTAAAAGACAAGGAGTTCTGAATAAATGACATGCAGATGATGTATGTGAATTTCTCAACCATTGCATGTTTTATTCTGTTTCCCCCTCATACTTGTGACGTCAAAACTGCCAAAGAAGATTTTTGGGAACTGACAAAATCTGGTCCTTGTTGACTGGTGGCCACTACATAGAGATGTTTGTGTCAATGGGAAAAAAATATCTAAGGGACATCATCACATTGGCCAGGTGGTCCCTATGTAGAAGTGGTCACTTGTACGGGTTTGAATTTATCTCCCACTTGGTAAAGGCCCCAGACAGGTACATGGTAAAAGGCTCTCATATTTTTATATTCTGACGAAAAGTAATGAAATGCAACGAAGGGCATTGGTTGCACATATGTACATGTACACTAGAAATGTAAATTAGTCTTGGAATTGCCAGTGCCTCTTAGCTCAAGACACAACTAGAATACTAATAAGGCAGTATACAGTAGCTGTTTAACCTACATGTAGTCCAGTACAGAAGAAATCAACCATATGCCAGTATTCTTTAGTACATGTATTAGGTGACCAACGGAAGACAGATAATATCAAAATGCATGAGAATGGTAAAAGAAAACAAAATAATGTTTATTTATCAGAGAAAAGATGCAGTATGTCAAAGAAGAACACATTAAAAAGAGATATTTTCTAGGATTTTTAGTACCTGCCTTGATGTAATAAAACACTCTATTTGATTTATTTTGCAGAGTGGCTTACATTGGTATTCATATTAATGCCCAATGTCCTGGGGGATTTCGGCAATCTTTAGTAGTGTTCACTGAAGGGGAGCGTCCAGTAGACAGAGATGGGTGCATGTAATGAAAGCTTGTAAATGGCTACCAGAAAATCAAAATCTCCCTCCAAAAAAGACACAATGTGGTGATTAAAAAATGCGACTGACATCTGTAGGTGTATTGTCATGGCCACTCATTTCTATAGACTATATCAGATTCTATACAATCTGGAGCAGAGGGAGATAGACTGTTATGTTTTTAGCATAACACAAAAGTATGGCAGTCTTCTATGGAATGTTTGGAGGATGTATTCAAAACAGTTAATTAACAGTCATGCAAAAACAACAGGAAGGAAATGGAAGGGGGAAAACTGTGACAATGTTTTCCACAAACACAAAGACTGAACACACCTGCCATTTAAAATAAGTATCTATTTTAGTATAGCATGTCTACCTGATATACTAGTAGATCAGGATAATCCCCTTAGTCCTTTATCAAAGGTAGAACCTGTGGAAGGTTTGGGAATTACAATTCCATTCCTTTCTAAAAATGACTTTAGCCCTTTTTAGGTTGTAGATGCATATCTACAAGGTCAACTTCTCACTATGGCATGCTCAGTGAAACATGTCACTCTGTAATAATGTTAACTTTACATCTTACATATTCATAGCAGTAACATTACAGCAAAACAGTGGACAGTAGAATTTCAAAACTGTGGGACACCTATGAGATGATATGTAAATTTGTAAGACATTTTCTGTGTTTTGGGTAGTGCGCTTGTTTTCTTTCAGTCATATGATGAGGCAAGTCAAAAAACAAAATGAGCCAAAACATGAGAACTAGCCACAACAACACGTCATCACAGAGAGGTTTGCCCCTTGCAAGCCAAGCCAATAAATGGAAACCCACATCTGTGATAGAAATGGTATGATACAAACAGATACCCATTATTAATCTGATTCAATGATACAAACATCGATGAAGCTTTTGAAAAGAAAAAAAAAATCTTTCACAAGATTATTTTCAGACCTACATACAACATCCATCCACCATTTCCTTTTTCTTTGATGTTTCACTCTGTGCAAAATGGACGGTCCCTAAAATCACCTGGTAGGTCATGGTTTTACCTGACCCTGCCATGAACTATGCAGCGCCATTCCCCTCAATTCTGGCTTAAGTAGCCTCCTGGCTATTCTCCCCAGCACCGACCACTATGAAACATTAATGTCCACCCCTAAAACTGACTCTGCATACAGATTGGACTGGCTCGCGGCAAGCCGTTTTACCTGCACAATCGTTCCTCCTAACTATACATCATGGCTGTGGCTGCGATCACGTAGACAACAATTTCGATTATAGATGTCATTTGCTGCTATCAGGGACTGATTCTTTGCAGCAAATTTTTCAGTAAACGAGTTTCTATAGCTATACAAAAGCCTGGCTGATCCGTAAGTAGGTTAAAAGCCGATTGGGGAGAGCAAATTTCTCCCTGAAGGTTTGACTGATTGGTCTGAGGCCTTAAAAAGAAAAGTCAGGAATGGCAGGGTGATTGACAGGGGCGGGCCTGCAGCAGTGTTGTTGCTATGCAAAACACCTGGTCAAGGTAGGCTGAATGGAACAATACACAGGCTTGATATGTTTTCTAAAAATTGTCATTTGTACATGATATCACCACAAAGTATCAATTATTCACAAAAAGAGCTAAAACAAGCAATTTTCTGGTTTGGCAATTTAATTTTGGGCACGATAAAAATATTGTTAATGTTTTCACCAGATGTATAGGGCCACATGCTAACATCAGGTGTTTTTCTGTTATTGACACATTGAGTTTTGACCTGAAACCAATGATTAACGATCGCTGTGTGGCCATGACCCACAACTTGCTTCCTTGTAGTGGAAAAATCAATACATGTAGATTAATGTGCCATAACTTTACCCATGATGACCCAGCAAGAATGGGATTGGCTGGAACGGTTCTCTCGACAGTATCTATCAAATGGGCAGACATTTACTGCCTCATGTAAACCATTGTTTATCATCGTTTCAAGGCTGAAAAGGTGCAGACAATTACAAATACTTAAATAGAAATAATAGTAGATAAACATTTCAGCATTTCCAGTCTGCAATGCACTATCAAGAATGCATATATTTTCAAATGAAAATTCAATATGTCTTCATAATGTGTACTTTTACACTTGATATGCAGTATTTCCAGATGTACATGATTGCACCAAAAGCTTCTTTCCTGTATGCCTTATCATTCAGCCCACCTGTTAAATAGGCTGATATTCTAAGAGCTCTGATGTCTCAAGAACAATGCCAGGGGTGGTGCCAGGCATTAGGACTGTTCCACATAGCCTGGCAGGAGGGGAGAATATATAGCATACTTAGCAGGCTTGGTGAAGGGGCTTTTTCTAGCTTATAGCAAGGAGCTTTTATCAGGTTTTATTCTGATGGCATATCAGTTCTGCTGTTCAGGCTTTCTTGTAGCCCAGACATTGAGTTAGGTGGTTAGGAAGAATACATCCCCCCTCTTTGTTTCTATTGTTTTAAGTTAACCAAAAGAAGTACAGTCAAACCTGTCTATAGCGGCCACTCAAGGGACTGGTCAAAATTGGCCACTATAGAGAGGTGGTCCCTATAGAGAATATGCTAATTAATTGACCACAAGCAATAAGTTACACATGGTTTTAGTACCCACTGATCTTTATTCACATAATACAGTACTGTACATGTACTGCGATGATTTTTACACTATATGTATTAAGAAAATAAAAGCTATAAAAAGTTTTAAATGTTCTACAGTTTATATTGTCTGAAGAGACCGGTATCGTCATCATATTTCTTTGATCTTTCGTCTTGTATCCTTTGATACTTCGCCGTCCGTGTGTTCCCTCCCGCGTTCACACGTCAGGTTCGCCCATTATGCTAATGTGTACTCACAAGAAAAGTCTCGTCATTTTAGACTTATCTCTAAATAAATGTAAGAAAAATCCACCATAGCCTGAAGTTCATATTATTTTGTCTTTGTAACAATTCATTCAGAAAGTTTTTGTGATGAAAATTAACCTAAGCGGTAGTGTATTAGAACGTATCTTTAACGCAATTTACCTCCGTAATATTGGTGTCGTCTATTGACCTTATATGAACTCGTTTGTCGGCGGGTATGGGTAGCGCCAGTTTACGAAGTTTTGTTTTGAAAATAAATCAAAGAGGTTTTAAATCCGGCGTAGGGTGACCATACGGCAGCTGTATATAGTCGATCGCGTGCCGAAACATAGATCAGCGGTCCGCGTGGCCGTTATCGGCAGTGTTTTTGTACCTGCGGGACCGGAAATCGTGTGGCCGTGGCCGCGTTGGACAGGTGGCCGCTAAGCCTATTTCTTAATCATTACGAATCCAAGGGACCGACAAAAAGTGGCCACTATGGGCAGGTGGCCATTATGCAAAGGTGGCCGCTAATACAGGTTTGACTGTATTTGAAATATTCCAAATAGAATTTAATCAAATGTATTTTCCAAATGATTTTCTACAATGCACTGAGAATTTTGGCACATGAGTGGCATAATGCACTATGATTATGAACAAAAAGTGCCAGGTGATGGAGCACATTGTACCCATTTCCCCTGTCTAAAATGTACCCTTTGTACCTATTCAACACACATTTACATGAAAAATAGTGCCATCCAACCTCAATTCTGAGCTCGTCAAACACCAACGGGTACTGCTTGCACCGGCAATTAGTTTTATGGTTTTAATCTTCTATGAGCACTTCGTGGGTCATTGACATTCAATCTAGCATCCATGCCACAGTACGCCGGAAAATTCATTGCTGTTTCATCATGCAGTTTGAATGCCTACAATCAAACTATGTATATCTTCTACATAAAACAAAACATTTTTCTATGGAAATCAGTGTCACTGATATTGTTGGCAAATTTGATACAAGAAAACGATAGGGGTTGTCTCAAATTCAGTCTAAAAAGCTTTTTAAAAATCTCCGGTAGTTGGAAAGTATATATTTATATATACATATGATACTTCATCACATCTTGCCTGACAAGCCACAAAAAACAACCGTTCAATGCATCTCCAATATAAGTGGAGGGAAATATGCAATCTTACATTATTCATGGGGGCCACCTATCAGTATATCTCAATATTGCAACTTCACATTAGGGCATTACATCCTTACCATCACTTAATTAACATCTAGTAGAATCTACATATACATGTGTAAAACTGTAACAACTATTGATACAATTTTTTTGCAGCATTGGAAGACTTTTAAAGATAACAATACTACTGTACTAGCTGTAGTATCATCGAGAGATTCTAGATCAAATTTTCACCATGGCAATAACAGGCCTATTCCATGAAATAGATGAAAAATATTATAAAATCACCCAAAGCTATGCTCTACTTCTTAATGTGTACCATCTGACATGTACCTACCCCCCCTCCAAGAATAGGAAAATAACGGAACAAAATAACACAAGCACTGTTACCTCACATTGCTGCCTACTGTGACTGTGCTACAGGTCCTTGGCAAGGTAACCTTTGCCAATATTGCCAAAGGCCTGAGCCAGTTTGCCAACTGTGGCCTGCTTGCCATTCTGTTGCTTCCACTTAATCATCATCTGGTAGGTGATTTCCAGCAGGCCCTCATGGTGGTAGTCATACTGCACCTGTACAGTGGGACAGTTTGTGACTCTTCAAATACTGGTTGTGTATCAACTCTGGAGGAAAATCATCAGCTAATGCTAATTTATGTTTATACCCTGAGTAACCAATAGCTGAGTGTTTTTGAAACTGAGTACTCAGGATATTGAGTCAACGAACTGTGGTTACAAATCGCAATATTTTCAAAATACTGCAGTTTTAATTGAACTAAGTCAGTCAAATTTGTTTGTTTATCTAGATCTCTATTGTACAACATGGTGTCCATAGATATGGTGTACCTTTTTCTAAACAGGGAATATAGGTGAACTAGCATTAGGTTTGCAAGTCATAAAAAGTAGAATAGACATACTATGAAGCACAATTTGTGTCCAACCTGATCAATCTGTGGCTCCGTCAGGTCCAGCTCACGTGCCAGCTTTTTCCACTCCCTGCCGATGTGGGCAGAAACTGCCTGAAACATCTTGTTGGTCACTGGCCTCTCTGGGTCTGATAGAGGTTACAAGTAGTCAGAGAAATCCTAGCTGATAGCTGTTGTACACATTGAATTTAGCTTTTCTGGTACATTATGCTTAAAAGTCAATGTTGTAACTAGGGCTGGGTATCGGTACTGCGTACCGGTACAAAACCGGTTTTTCTTCTTGGACCGGTCCAGAAAAACCGGACCTGAAAAAATTAGGTGGACCAGATGTTGGACCGATTGGAAAATTAACAGATTATTTTATCAGGCATTCACACGTTTTGGTGCTTGCAGGTGGAAGAAAATAACAACAGTGAAGTAGAGTAGAGTTTATCATAATTTCTACCAAGTTTTACAGCCAATTGTACAAGTGCAGTTAGCGTTGTAGGATTTTAAAACGCCAGTGGGAGTCTAATACTTCACCAAACAGATTTCTTTGTAGTGAAATGGACCATTGGTATGAATCATACTGCATCAGGTCCAGGTTCAGGTCCGGACCTGGACCTGATCGTCTGGACCTGAACCAAACCTGGACCTGAATTTTCTGTACCGGTACCCACCCCTAGTTGTAACAAAAAGGAAGAGATAAAGCAGAAATGTGTGAAAAACAAACAAAATTCAAAATAAATATAAAGCATTTTATTACTTCTACACATACTTGAAACTTGAGGTGCTGAGTTTTTTGGCATTGGAGTGTTTTTCCTTTTAGCACTGGAAGGCTGTGTTCCATAGTTTACATTGAGAACATTACCATCTCCAATGATGACATTCTGACAGCTCTCCATGTTGATATTCATTCCTGCACCTACACCTGTACAACAAATTTAAAAAGGTGGTATTTATTTCTTTTATTATTCTTTTATTTTACAGTGGCAGGTATGTTGAAACAGCTGTTGCTTTAAAGGTCTGACCTTTTTAAGGCCACTACACAAACCAATACAACAAATTGATAAATAAATATTAATACAAAAGAGGAAACAATTAAAGTAAAGGAACATAGAAATCAACTTAGAGTCAAGAACTTTCAATTCTTCTCACTTAAATTACCCAATATCTTTACTGTAACATCAACTTTCATAATTCCACGGGATGTCATAATACCACCACATGAGAAAAATACATGGATTTAAAGTCCTTTGAAGAAATGCACCAATGCAGCATCGGCAATCTTGATGTATGCACTTTACATGTAGGTGTTCAAGACAATGTTGAGAAGGCCTCTATAACAATGATTTATTGATGTGGCGGTTTCATGGCAACCATATGAGAGTTGAGGTTAATTGTTACAGCAAAATAAATGTCTAATTTTGTCTTCTGGTAAAGTAGTTTGATACCATTACCTGGGATATTGTGGGCTCCCTGGGGTTCACCACCACCCCAGGCTCCCCCTACTGGTGGTGTCTGGTACTGACCCCCCTGGCCAGACTGCTGTGGCTGGTACTGACCCCCCTGGCCAGACTGCTGTGGCTGGTACTGACCCCCCCGGCCAGACTGTACTTGAATGGGCACAGCTTCATCCAGCTGAGGTGCTGCCCCACCAGTGAAGTGTCTGACCACCTCCTCAAGCTTCAGGTCAGCCAGTTTAGCTTGTGCGAATGAAACACTTGACTTCGACCCCTGTAAAAAACATGGACCACAATGGTAGAATATAGGAGAATTCTTTTTCACAGTTAGTATTCACTTTGCTTACACTTTCCGACTCCCCCCCCCCCCCAAATGGAGCCCTGACCCTCGCTGTGTACAAGAATTCTCGTTGTGTAAAAGAATTCTCCTATATCCCATGGACCACAATCATTCTCTCAAAAATACAAAACAAATTAAGTTTTATTGTAAAATTGCAAATGTTTTAGCACAAACATAACCTTGTCTCTCTTTTGTGGATATGAATTTATGATGAATCAAAACATATATTTTGTTTCAAAACATGTAATAAAAACACACGTCCATGAAAATTGAACTTGTACTTACAGCAGTATTATTGCTTGATGACCCACTTTGTAAGGCAGCTATGGCAGAAGGAACCTCTTGCTTGTATCTATGGTAGATCGGGTCTATGGTATCTACACAATCTGCAGCAATACACATAGACTTTTCAGAGGCTTGTACAACATTAGCCTGGAGTCCAGCCTTGTCTGCTTTAGTCAGCTCCCGAAGGTCGCAGATAGCAACCTTCGGGAGCGGACAAAAGCAAACAAGGTTGGACTCCAGGCTATTAGTACAATATTACAATATTGTGAACTATGAAACTATCTATTAATAAGTTATTTACTCAAATCTATAACATGGTGTATTTGAACCTTTTATCAACGTGACCTATACAGTAGAACATTTTTACACATTTTGTGGCTCACCTTTGAAGCTAGGTCTGTCCTCAGGTTTCTGAGACCAGCATTTTCTCATCAGGCGACTAAAGTCCACACATTCTTGGGGTTCTGTTGGAATGAGACTTTCATCTGGTCTTTGTCCTCCAGTCACAGCAATCTCAATATGGGCTGAGTTATGAGCATCTGAAACACACACAATATGATTATACATGTATCATACTACTTACAAACCAAAGGCATGATTATAACATCATGATACTCTAATACTAAACGTAAGAAACAAAGCTTATGCTGGTTGGGAATTGGAAAATTCTTAGTACATTTAACAATGAAAACTTTTACACATAAATTTAAAGATTCTCTGTGACTTACGCTCAAATGGTTGTTTCCTTGCAAGGATTTCCCACAGTACAACACCATAGCTGTAACAGACAGAAGACAGCTGTTAAGGAGCATACAAGTTATGTGCTTTCCTGCAGGAAATTTACATCCGACAAAATGCTACACGCAGTAGAGAACCTATTGGTCTCCTACATGAAAGTACATTATAATAGATAAAGCAATGAACTGTTTCTAAATTCACAACATTACCACACTGTAAGATAGCTATGGCACAAACCTGTAAACATCCCAAGGAGTGTCAGGTTTACAGTTGATATCTTCCCAGGACTCTGGGGGAATATGTGTAACTGTGCCCCCTGCAATGCCTTGATCAGCTATAGATGTCACACCCGTGACGCTTTTCCATCTGGCAAGTCCAAAATCTGTAATCTGCACAAGAAATATAAAATTTAAAATCTGGAAGCAAGAAATAGACATAATGGTCCTTTTGGAGTAGAAAAGGTACTTTTTAAAAGTTGACTAACTTTCAAAGAAATCACAGTAAGGAAGACATCATTTTATCATTGTATGGTACCAACAAAACACACTGGCAATTGCTACAACGTAAGTACAAGACTAGAAATAAAGCATACTCAAGTCAATACGCGACAATCCAATCTCGTTGGGAGGTCTCGCGAGACTGTAATCTGGCCGCGCGCGCGCGTGATTTGACAGTCGGACGGTAACAGCCTTCAGCAGCCCAGCGGCTAACAATGGCTTCTCCCAGCATCGACTCGATCGAGTCAACTTCAGAGATTCGTTGTGCTTTTATTTGGCAACATCCGCCGGTAAATCGGCATGCCATGAGCAGATAATATTGTTGTGAACCTATGGACTCGATATCGTGCTGTAAATTTGCAAATTTCTGGTCATTTTCACAATTTTTGACGGGCGGTTTATGCTTGCTTGTCGTGAGAAAAACGTGCATATAGGCGCGTCGCCTTACTTGTAGTTACTCGGATATGTTTGGCTCAAGCCGTAAAAATATCCCACAAAAGCGTACAAGTACCATCATTGGATCCTTGTAGATCCAAACTCGTAAGACTTTCGGCGATTTTGACCGTAAATTAGTCGATGGCAACATATCGACTTTGGGAGTTCACGCGTACCTGAGTTGGGGAGGGGGGCGTGTTTCCGCGTATATGCGTTCGTTTTGATCAAGGCGGAGTCACTTTTCCGACTATGATTTCAGTTTTCGCCAGATGAAACTCCACAAAAACGTGAACATATCGATGTAGGGTCCTTCTGGGTAGAAATCTAGCATGGTTTCAGCGGCTTTGTGGGCAACTTTTTATTGGTTAACTTTATACGTGATGAGTGGGTGTGTCTGCAAATGTATAACGTTTGGCATTTGCTGTTCTTTTTCAGATCAACGCGTCGCGATCGAAATTCACATCAGCAGGGAAATACTGCAAATCATATGGATGCAATAGCCGTCAGTCCAAGTGTGTCAATGAAGAGAAAGTGCCAACATGCATCATATTTTTCAAGATCCCCCCAAATGTACTTGATGATAACACGTTACTTACTTTAAGCACTGGGATTGTCTGGTTAAAAGACAGCTCGGAAGGGATAATTTCACCATGAACATGAAATTAGAAATGTGCGTTTTTATACTTTTTAACGGGAACATCTACTGCATGTATTTCCAGTAACGCATTCGTGTATTCATTGTGTCCCCATTCAAAGAAAGGACTCACGCTAAAATAGGCAGTCCAAACAAAGGTAGACAGCAGTGCAGCACTCAAGACGTCACACAGGTACCACCACCAAGTGCAAGGGAATGTCTATTGCTGTAACTTAAATTGGGCGGACTTCGTTGTCTACTTTGGCAGGGATAATTTATTCTGCGAACGAATTAAAGTAGACTCAGAATGGCAGAAGAAGAATATCCCAAAGCTTGACCACTTTCACAAAACAGCCATATATACTACCGGAGCTGTTCACTCAAAGAGCCAAAGGAGGTAAGAAACTCTATGGTATGTATGAAGAAAGACTTCGGAAGTTGTTGATGCAGAGTGTCCAGACCACTGCATCGGCAGAATACAGTGGACTACTATGTATAGCACAGGGAAGTGGACACCTTACGGCTTACCTGTCTTAGGTCTGAGTAGGACGATGTCTCATTTGTTGCAAAAATTATGCCACACAAAAACAGTCAGAGATGTTGAAAGTTCACATTTTAATACAATGTACATTTGAATGATTATGTGTATGAAACATTACCATTTCCCAAAAGTATTACTTATCGGATGCTTATTTTCGTCAATACTGTAAATGCTGTGAGAACTTGTCTATCATTTGGAAAAATCACTAATGATATATACATGTAATTATCATTTCACAAAAGCATGAATTGCAAAGCTCTACGAGATCGAGTAAGAACATATGTTAAGACATCTTTTATAAAACATGAAATACGGCTATTGCATCCATATGATTTGCAGTATTTCCCTGATGATGTGAATTTCGATCGCGACGCGTTGATCTGAAAAAGAACAGCAAATGCCAAACGTTATACATTTGCAGACACACCCACTCATCACGTATAAAGTTAACCAATAAAAAGTTGCCCACAAAGCCGCTGAAACCATGCTAGATTTCTACCCAGAAGGACCCTACATCGATATGTTCACGTTTTTGTGGAGTTTCATCTGGCGAAAACTGAAATCATAGTCGGAAAAGTGACCCCGTCTTGATCAAAACGAACAAGGAAACACGCCCCCCTCCCCAACTCACGTACGCGTAAACTCCCAAAGGCCGATATGTTGCCATCGACTAATTTACGGTCAAAATCGCCGAAAGTCTTACGAGTTTGGATCTACAAGGATCCAATGATGGTACTTGTAAGCTTTTGTGGGATATATTTACGGCTTGAGCCAAACTTATCCGAGTAACTACAAGTAAGGCGACGCGCCTATATGCACGTTTTTCTCACGACAAGCAAGCATAAACCGCCCGTCAAAAATTGTGAAAAATGACCAGAAATTTGCAAATTTACAGCACGATATCGAGTCCATAGGTTCACAACAATATTATCTGCTCATGGCATGCCGATTTACCGGCGGATGTTGCCAAATAATAGCACAACGAATCTCTGAAGTTGACTCGATCGAGTCGATGCTGGGAGAAGCCATTGTTAGCCGCTGGGCTGCTAAAGGCTGTTACCGTCCGACTGTCAAATCACGCGCGCGCGCGGCCAGATTACAGTCTCGCGAGACCTCCCAACGAGATTGGATTGTCGCGTATTGTAACAAATCCCTTTGTGTTTTGTTTTGTGTTTGTCTACACACTGTTACTGTTAATCAAGTGTTTTGTCACCTTAACGTGGTATTCTTCATCCAACAAGATGTTCTCAGACTTGAGATCACAGTGCAGAATCCTGGGTGCCAGGTTGTGTAGGAAGTTCATCCCCACCGCTGTCTCAAAGGCTATTCTCCACCTGAGCGGCCAGGGGATGTCCACCCCCAGCAGGACCTTCAGGCTCCCGTTCTCGGCCAGGTCCATGATGAGGCAGTAGAACGTAGGCTCAATACACATCCCATAGAAGTGGATGACGTATTTGAATCTTGCAGCTTCCAGTTTTTCTGCTTCAAGGTATAGATCTTTCTGTTGCCTAAAAAGAAAAAGAAAAAAAAATGATCAGATTTCACGTTGCTCTCTCACCTTCTTAAAGATAGCAAAATCATTAACTAGTTACTACCTATTTGTATGTATTTCACATACTGTGCTTTACAAAATAATCATTCAGTTTCATATTCATTATAGCGAGAAGATGTCGACCATCCTGTTAGCTTAGTACCTTCAGCTAGTTAATTGTATCTTGTTGTTTTTGCATAGGTTTGTTATGTCTGTTATCAGTCATGTCTGTTATCAGTGACCTGTACCTAGCCCGTCGAGGCATGAATGTACAATAAAGGTCTTTCATCATATATTTTGTATTCAACAGTTTTGATTGATTAGAAAAATAAGCTTACTTTTCTGTCATAGTCTGCTTGGAGCAAACACACTTGACTGCGACATCCAGGCTCCAGTCAACATGTTTAGCTTTTACAACAAAGCCAAAGCCTCCACTCCCAAGCAGAGCATTGTCGTAAGTCTGCAGCTTGTCTTTACTTATTACACTGAAACGGCTCTTTGCAGCCATTCTGTTGGTGAGAATGTGTTGTTATGTCAGCATAGGCATACTCTGTGAGTATTGGCAGAAAGACCTTGTCGATAGAGCAAAAAGTCTTATTGACAGAAATATCCTGTTAATAATGAAAAAAAAGGTCTTATTTAAAAATGGTGCAAAAACATCATTCATGTCAAGTAGTCAATA
The DNA here is from genome assembly GCF_000003815.2 of Branchiostoma floridae. Taxonomy (NCBI): domain Eukaryota; kingdom Metazoa; phylum Chordata; class Leptocardii; order Amphioxiformes; family Branchiostomatidae; genus Branchiostoma; species Branchiostoma floridae. The sequence continues at coordinate 11,027,314 of NC_049984.1, forward strand.
TAGTGCACGTCACCATTACAACAATATGGCATTTGAAAAATGCACCAAATCTTCAAGTCAATATTCCCAACATTCCAAGAACGTATCAAAGCACAGTCATGTTATGACACTTGATTAGACAGAACCTATAATTATGATATAGATTTACAAACTAAAACTTTAAATTAAAGTGAAAGTTTCGGTTGGTCACCTTTATTATCACAAAGTTTCGTTAATCATTAAATTAATGTTCAAGCAAAATAATTTACGAACTCATACTCACACGCACAGTTTTGTGGTTCTCTATTAAATTGTTAGAATTGTAGATACTGGGAGAAAAGCCATATGTACTCCTAATCTATGATGAATGTCGAAAACTACTCCAGAACTCTTGTTCATTCTTTTACCCGGAAGTGAAAAGTAAAGATTACTACCAGCTTTTTGGACTGTGCTAAACCTATATAGGAGGCACAGGTTACATGTAAAAATATCTATTGACTACAACTCGTTGATGCGTAATATGTTATCAATATGTTGACTATTAGATAATAATAATAATAATATAGAATTAGTGTATATGTTGAGTTATGGCGTGTAAATAATCTTTTTCATATTACTAATCAAACATATCTCCCCTCTTTTTAAGAAGTGATATTGTCCCAGAAGCGGACCCATTAAGCATTGCGATACAAAATGGCTGCCTGGAGGAGTTTGACATGTGTCCTTCGAGTAAAAATACGAGGTTTGTAGTCGTAGTAACTGATTTCCTTACTTAACGAGCATTCGTAGATGTTATATGCGTCTTATGGACTATATTGTATGTCCATAGACTGTTTTATTTGCACGTATTGTATGCGTTTTCGGCCTGACTAGTACTAGCTACGGGTCACTGTCGGTCAGTGAAGGTGCACGTGTACGCGTGTCGCGTCGTGTGCGGACGAAAAATTAAATGTTCTAGCGGTTCAAGGTCTTAGTCAAATGTGGATAGAAATTCATAATATTATACAAAGATTAAAATTGACAATTTGTGCATTGTGTTTTGTCCCCAAACAGAAAGCTGGACATGTGGGGTACAATCACAACAACACCTGTCCAGGTGTCTCTCCACCTCAGCTCACCTATGTTCAGGTCAAACCTGGAGAGAAAGGTAATGCTCACTACCAGTGACAAATTACTAATTTGTGTGCTATGCTCATCTGTATAAGCTGATGTTCACAGATTCAACTGCACATGATGCACAGGTCAAAGGTGAATGCCCATATTAAACATGCATGTATAAAACAGTTCTTGTCTTGACCATGCTCTATACATGCCCAGATGTATGTGGCCCCTGTCCGTTGGTTTGCATAACAATGTCCAGCTGTGTTCTGTTTACGTGTCAGCCCCCGGTCCTTCACCTTTGATTTGCACATGCGCAGTTGGATCTGTTAACATTGTTTTTCCTACTATATTGGATAAGTCAAGAAAAGATAGTTACAGTAGTCTTAAAGATATTCTGAAGATACAGCTAGACCTAACATCCAACTGAATCATCCAAGCAATATCAAAATGTCTTCATTTTGTTGCTATCAATATTGTTGACTTGTTGCAGTATCAGAAACATCTTATCATATTTAGAAATTTTGATATTGGAACATGTACAGTAGTAACATTCAAGTCACAAAATTACTTGGCTAGATTTTAATGCATACTAGTAACATTAAGCACCAGAGGAACAATAACTTTGAAGTTCCTGATGATTTAATTATCTCTCACACAGCTATGGTTTACCACCTCGCAAGAATGAGTATGGGCCTCTCACTGACTTACCAGACTGGACATTTGCTGGTAAGAACATTGCTGTCACTACTCTTGCAATGTATTGTACTTCCATCTATCATATAAAGAAACAGTTTCTAGCAACCATAAATACTATCACTTTAACCATGAATTAAACAAAAATATTGTATTGAGTGTTTGATTGCAGAGCATTCAAAAATTATTCCTGTTGTTTGGAGTGATTTATCCATGATATCATTACTACTTGCATAGATGGCAGACCAGCACCAATGGGGACCAGGCAGCTGAAAAGGTTGAAAGAAAGAAGAGAACTTGCCGTAAGTTCATCCCAATAAGTCTTGCTCAGTATGCACACCTGTTATTTTTACAATTTACACTGATGCATGTAGGAACATTTACCATGTTTACAATATGCATGTACCATATTTAGAATATAGATTTCATTTTGGTCCTGATACCCCATGATTTTTTTTCATGATAAGCAAGTTCAGTTAGAAGTACTCTCCACTTGCATGTAGTGAAATACAATTTATTCTTGATGTTGACAATGAGATTGAATGTATTCTTTTAATCCCTTGCAGGCCAGAGTAGTAAGTCTTCTGGAGGAGGTTGAGGAGGGGAAGCAGGGCTTTCTACAGAATCTAGAACAAGAGGCTGAGAAGATAGCAGAGAAAGAGAAAAGAAGGCTCAAGCCGAAGGGAAAACAGTTGTTACAGAAGTCTAGACAAAAACACAAGAAAGGGTTGTAATATCTACAGTGTGTGAACTACTTGTAGTTATAAGTACAGTGAAAGACTTTCAATCTTAGCCATCAAGCAAAAACCCTTTCATTTTATTGGAAAAAGTTCATGTATGTGACAGATGAAACTACATTGACAAGCTTACTTTAATTGTGGTTTCAACACTCCCCAAGCTTCTTCTAATAATAGATCTGATATGCTACCCTGATGACAATGGTTTGCACAATGATTTTCAACTTAAGCCTAGGAACTGAACTGAATATGTACAATTCAGAGAACAGTACACTAACGTACTGTAATATCTGTAATGACACAAAAACTCAGCATTGTCAAAAGTAAAATTAGAGCATACTTGTACAAAAGTGTTATTGTTTTTCATTCAGTGACAAAAGAAACAAATCTTATAACAGGAATGTCAAGTTCTATGTTTGGTATATGTGAAGTGATTCTTTAAGTACATGAAAGTAACTATAGTATGCTCCAACCTAAATTTAAATCCCAACATGCAAATCCCTCTTCCATTATATTATACTCCTCTGCTGTACTATAGATTCAAAGATACATGTTTCCTTTTGGAATAGCACTCAGTCTTCTGTGTTCACTCTCACTGTTATCAGTTTGCTGCCTGTTAAGATAAACAACCGCTCATTGGAAACCTGGAATCCCATAATATTCTCAACCGAATCTATGGCAACGACTTGCTGCTTGGCAATCTGACCTATGACCCTTCCGCTTTTCCTGTTTCGCACAGGGCTGGCAGTTGGGGTGGGTTGGCGATACACATAAACGTGCCTCACGCAATCACACAGTGAGGCATAGGAAAAGTTTGGTGCACACTTGGCAAACTTCATGTCTCGCTTAGAAGCCTGGACATAGCCTAGTGCATTGAACGTAGCTACGTGTGTGAAGGGGGTGTCAGAGTTGTTGGAGGAAGACTTGGGCTGCCAGACGAGGGCGTCTACATCGTGCCGCAGACAGAGACACGGCGCCTCTCCTGCGTCGATCTGTACGTTAAACAGGGATTGATGACTGGACAAGCTTGCCTACATGGAGGAAAATTAGACCTGAGTTAATACAGTCATTTTGAATTGAATGAGAATGGCACATGAAGTGATTTCTTGTCTGATATTTTACTAAGCATAGAGCAAATGATGATAGAGCAAATGTGATGGATGATAAGCAAAATGTGACAATCCAGCAGCACAAACTTACAGCATGTGTATTCCGGTGGGTCTCACCATCCAGTCTCACCAGCATGGCTGAGTCCTCTGGGAAGGCATCACACTCCTCCAACTCCTGGGTGTTGTATGGCTTCTTGTCTGGGTCTGGGGTGGGGTTCTGGTGAAAATGAAGAAGCAATGTGTGTTTGTGACATTGGGTAACACATGACTCAGACTCATAACCAATATTTATTGTACATATCAAATACTAACTCTCTAACATGTCTGAAACTTCTGACTGTGTCTGGAATAATACCTTACCAACTGATCAGATGTTAGCCCACTCAGCCTCTCATTCATCTCTGCTGCCTGATCAGGGGCAAGTGTGAGCTGCCCCCTAGTGTCCCCCATGACAACTGCAGGCCACATTGGTCCCTCTTCCTTTTTCTGCAGCAGAAGTTCCAGCCTGAAACAGGAGATATGATATCTTATGTTCCATCGATAGAAAGATAAATAAAAACAAAAATAAACAGCGATTCAAAGTAGTATTTTCCTAAAAGGTTTAATAGGCAACATTTGAAAGCAAATTCAATCATGATGTTTACCTTCACATAGTCTAACAACCACTTTGTTTATTCTTTCTCAAACACATTCATACAAACAGGGAACAGTCCATCCAGCTCTGTTCTGCCACTTGCCACCAAATGGTATGTTCAACACCACAGGGTGTTTGCTACTTTACCAGTAAACATGGTGACAACTGACATGTCCTGCTGATGATTGACCTTACTTGTTTGAAATGGTAGAAGAAGAGGAAGGAACGGAGGGAAAATAACATGTTTCCCTGGCCTGCAGTGAAGGTAAACAGTGGTACATGATGTAGTAGTATCCAGTATTTCATTATACCAGGAATTAAAAAAAAATACACTCACTCTTGTCCCTCAAGTGTCCATGTGCTTGCCTCCACATCTACAGCCCCACACAGTTCACCTTCCAACAACTGTTCCCTGTTCTTCACACCAAATTTTATTCCCTTGTTCTGCAATACCAGCTCAATGTCTGACTTTGTGGTCCCCTCATCAACTGTGAACTTCACACTCACGTCTTCTGTTGTCTGACCCCAGAGGTAGGCTGGTTGCTTTGCTGAAGTGGAATATAAAGATGTAGAAACAACCTTCTGATGACAACCTTAGAGAGTAACTTAACAAAATTTTAATCACATTCATACACATTCATGCATAGTCCACTTTACAAGGATATGTTTGGACTTTGGAGTATCAGTGACACTTAAAGTTTATTTCTTTTTCTCGAGAAGCAGAGTTTCAACCCTTAAGTGTTCTTTGTCCATAAAAATGAGAACATGTCTGAAAGTCTTAGGTGATGTATATTATTGCATTACCTGCTGGAGATTCTCCATTTGAGCTGTCCTCCTCCATCTCCACATCCTTGGCTGTGTCTGACACCATCTTGAATGGCCTGTCACTGGCGATGAAGAGCCCCCTACCTCCACACTCTATTGCTGCATACTGGGGAGAAGTCCTCCCCTGCACCTGCCTCACCCGTTCAACTTTGAACCCGCCAGATGTCCCTGTGGCAAGGGAATGTATGAGATAAAGTAAGAACTACAGTACATGTAGATAGGTAACATTTGCAAACCATGTTAACCTTCTCATGGTCTAGCCTAAGAAACTATTTCTTTACATGTATTCTGATTCAAAACACACTTACTAAAATGTTATCAGACTATGCAACCATGGTCTAAGCCATCTGGTCCAGGTCTTAAACTTCAATGGTTTGGAGAAGAAGAAGAGCAAAACCAATATGTTTCCATTACATATATATATATAAAAACAGACATTACCATCTTGTTTGGCCAGGGTAACCCACTCCAGCACCACTGTGAAGTCAGTCTTGTGTTCTTGAGGCACTTTGTCCATGTGCAACAGAAGGGCTTCTATGTGCAGCACATTGTGCGAAATGTCAACCAACGAATGCAGAAGGGTGAAAGGTTGCTTATCACACAGCTCCTCAGAGAACACTATCTGCGGGAGGAAAACAATGAGGATTATATGTATAGTTATTGCTGACAGCTTTTAAATCTGAGCGTCTTGAAAACAAACATTCAACAATAAATTAAGAGACAGCTGTATATTTCAATACTACTACATAGGCTAAGGCCTAGAGAAAAAAATGTTGTGTTTCCTGTTTCCCTACCTTCCCTAGAAAAACCTGCCGACCCTAGACTTTTTTTTGGGTGGGCAGTAGAGTCACATAGCTTCCAGTTAGAATTTTTATCCAGCCTGCTTCCTATTGAAGTAAAAACAGTCTGCTTGTCCTATCTATTGTGCACAAAATCAAAGTTTGACATCGAAAGACAAGTGTCCTCATGCATTTCAGTTTCCTTTGTTCAACTGTATTGTAATATGTATCACTAGATTTTTGGCTAGCCTAAAAAAAATTACAAAAAAAAAAAAAGATATCCCCTACCTACCGACCCTAATTTTTTCAGGACTGAAACAGGAAACACAACATTTTTTTTCCTAGGCCTAATGAAAATCTGTTATCATGCACACATCTGAAATCCTGATCAATGCTCAGCAGTGCCCTACCTTCCATGGTTCTTCCTCTGGCGTGCCCCTGTTGTGGGTCTGAATGACCAGGAGTTTTCCTGCACCGTCAGCGAGAACACACCAGCCGCGAGACGGGAAGTGTAGAGTGATGTTGTGTTTAACACCTTGTGGTTCATCACAGGGAATCTTCAGTACTGGTTTGGGAGGGTTGATCTGAGTGTCCTTTATACATGTTCATGAAAAAAAAAGCAATGATTGATACATTCATTTGCAAAGCAATAAAATTAGCTACAAGTAATTGATTTATATCTATTACATTACATATCAGCACACACATGGTCAAATATTTGACTTTTAAGTTGAAGGTAGATGTCATATCTTTTAACATACCATATCTAAATATTTACACTTGTTCGCAGTTCTAAAGCTATCTTAATTATACTTTACTGTATGTTCTTCTCACCAGTATAACTTTGATCTGCTGTACAGTGTGTTTGTTGTCCACATAGTACACAGAGTCAGGGTTCCACTGGTCCAGAGCCAGGTGGTTGTGGATCCCAAAGGCTCGGATATGCTGGTAGGTGTACTCCTCCTCATCCAACTTCACATCATGGATACCTGTAAGTAACGTTTGTCAACAAAATATTATAAGTAAGGAGACAACAATAGATTTGAAATTTTGACCCAACCCCCCTGTCTGATCCAGATTTGTTTGACCCAACCCCGTCTGATCCAGGTTTGTCTGACCCAACCCCCCTATCCAATCCACATTTTTGACCCACCCCCTATCCAATCCAACCTCTATCCGCCCCCCATTCTCCTTTATTTTTGGAATAGCCCGACTACGTGAAGAGAATGATATCTACAAGCATGGGAACACACAGTCTCAAACGTAGGAAACAGGAATTGCACATATTTCTAAAGCAGTATTTTTAATCGCCCCTTTAGCTGTTTATGAAATGATTTTCATGGGAAGCATAATTTTGCACACTTTGTTGGGCGTCACATGGACGTCGTGATAACGATTTTCACTCACTCTGAATCCAATACAATCTTCTTGCTCTAACGATAACAGGGTTCTAGCTAGTGCATTTTAGCGTACTGGGCCCCTACGCTAAAATTTGTGACCCCTACGCTAAAATAAGGGCCACTACGCTAATTTTTAACTAGTGTAGGAGCTAGGTTCCGGTAAGCGATTTGCAGAGAATCGAACGGGGTGAGACTGTTCACGCAGTGAAGGAAATCGCGCGGGTTCGATTCTCTTCACTTGGATGCGGAGCGCGCACGGCGATGGTGAGCCTACACTATCGTGCGAGACTATTCCCCTGGTGATGAAACGCGCACGAGCGCGATTCTCATCACTTTAAGGCGGAGCGCGCACGGCGATCGTGAGCCAATACTACCGGCCTACTAGACAACTTAAACGTTCGAATACTAGTATCTTCACTTCAAGGCGTCGCGCGAACGCCCGTCATTTTGAAAGACGTTGGGTACGGGTGCTGACACATTTTTGACAGCGATACTTGTCGATAACGTATAGTAAGACTCACTCTGAATTACTTCTCATTTCTGAGTTGGAATTTAACCCTTCGCCGAGAATGTAGTAACGTTACTAATCACGTAAGTCGGCAACAAAACAGAGACAAATAGTTCACGTAACACCAACATTGTTTTTTTTCCTACTAAAACCTTCTACATAACCGCCTTACATACCACTGCAAATTCATAACATGAAATATATACAAATACATCATACCTATCCTGTGTATTCAGTTTCTAACTACATAGTAGAACTAGAAGTTATGTTAGTTAAGCCAACAGAACTTGAACAGATACGCAGAGATTAAAATCTCAGAGTATGGCTGCGTCGGTCCACTGCCCGACGACCAGGAACGTCCGATGGCGACGCTCCGACCCAGGAACAGAAACTTCATGCCGAGTTGTACCCTTGAAATGCCTTGACGACCAGCCAGCGGATAAAACCCAAATTCCTATCTACCGATATACTACTACCGATGTAGCTATACAGCTAGCGATGATTAACTAAGGGATATCAACTTATCTAGAAATAGTAACTGAAAGTAGCCGGTAAAAATTGGAAAGGTCTATTATTATAGCGGATAAACGTCTCACATGGGTGCCTGGTTAAGTTTATTAAAGGAAACAAAGTGACAATTTAAATATTTCATACGGTTGTTAAATGTTGCTCCATATTCAAGGAAGTTGGTCAAATTACTTATATTTTGTAAAAAGTTTATTTGATATATCTTGATACGCTTCTCCCCTGCTATTATAATTAGAACGTCCCCTAAATCGTGGGAATCCCCAGTACAGAAGTTCGCTACATGGAAGTTGTACTAGGTGGCGGTCCTTTGATCGAGTATCATGTGCCGCGCCGACGTCAATCAATTTTCAAAGCACAACTGCGTGTCATGCAATGCATGACGGTATAGCATCAGTTGTCGGTAGAAATAAATATTTGTGTGCCTTGTAGTAAATGCACCAAACATTAGTGTCTTCTCCCTTTAAACTGGTGCATGGGTAATGTTTTGTAAGAAATGTGGTGAGAATGGGTATCAGTCTAAAATGTACACTTTGAAGGGATAGTCGATATCGACGGCGTGGGACGGACAGGATGCCCACGAAAGTGCGTGCGTCGCCCGTCTGAAAAAAGGTTTTCATGTACAGGTATCATTTCTATATGTTCTTTACTGCGCTGTATATAAACGAGACTGATATAATTATGTGTAATCACTTGGAAAAGTAAATAATACACACATGCGGTTTCATACATGTACATCGTCTGAAGGAAAATGTAACAGGAAATCGCCTGTGGGAGAAACGTCCACAAAGACGGGAAAAGACATGATAGATAGGAAATGATGATAGGAAATATATGTAAGGAAACTTCTAGAAAATGTTTCCAGGGTACTTATTATTAGCATTGGGTACTTTGATAGACTTTGAGACTTTAAATGTACTTAGCTTTAATATGCACTACCACTAAGGAAGATATTCATACAAAGACGAAATAGATTAGAATGAAAGTTTCCGTAACAAAATGACCGGACCCGTTCACAAATCGGCTACGTATGAAATTTCAAACGTAACAGCAGTCGTTGGGATTGTCATGCCTTATAGGACTACACAGCTAGCCGACTCGGCGGTCCGATAAGGTCAAGGCCATCGTGCCCCGCTCAGAACGCACCGAGACGCCGGCGCTATAAAATACCTGCAAAGAAAAAAGTTAAAGTTTTAAGTCATGAATTGACTAGAGCTTCCAGATCAATAAAATTGCGACTTAGTAAACTTCATACGTCGGTAGGTATGGCCAAAGAGGTTATATAAGCATAACCTACTTGGTATGGCATTTTCGCCTGAGCGACAGCCAGGCAACTTTTAACAGGGAATATCCATATCCACAGCTGAAGATTTCACATTAAAAACACGATTTCCAGCGAAGTTTCCTGCCACGCCTGGTGCATGATGGTATAGCTTGGGTGGGAAAAGCCGCCATTTTCTTGTTTTGTTAACGCTACGTCGCAGCGTAAGTGAGCAAACCCGCTGTTGTGTTACTGGAGTATGGGCAATGTTTGGCGAGGAATATAATTATGCGTATCTATAGATAATATACACCCATGAAAGAACATTGGACACTTTCATTTTATTTTTCAATTCGACTTTTATGTCCACGAACCAGACCGGAAGAGTCACTCAAAAACTAGTATACGATCTCAGAGTCAGAGTCAAAATACGTATAGGTAATTACGTAAGCTTCGAGTATTTCAAATATACAGAAACAGAGCATCTTCATGAAGACCAAGAAGCTTAGTAACGTAATATGGTTCATAATGTCTTTTAGTTTTTAGGATTGTCAATTGCTTTGACTACAGCGAAACGACTCGGGTGGACTGACGGCCGGGGCCGACAAGGTCACTGTGCGCGGCTCCGCTCAGTGAGCGCACCCAAGTTCGCCGACGCTATGAAAATATTTGCCTAGCAAAGTGAAAATTATAGTCATGAGATCGACTAGAGCTCCAAGGTCGTTAAAAGTGTTCTACGAGCCCAATCTACACAAATGATGTACTGAGTATATGTGGTGCCTAAACTAGGGGATGAGTTGTCCTGATTGACTGGGGACGAATTGTACCAGGTGCCGAGTTGTCCTGATACCGCCGTGCGCGCTCCGCCTTCAAGTGATGAGAATCGCGCTCGTGCGCGTTTCATCACCCGGGGAATCGTTTCGCACGGTAGTACAGGCTCACCATCGCCGTGCGCGCTCCGCATCCAAGTGAAGAGAATCGAACCCGCGCGATTTCCTTCACTGCGTGAACAGTCTCACCCCGTTCGATTCTCTGCAAATCGCTTACCTGTTCTTACCTGAGTGTAGTGGTGCTTTGCTGTCATATGCTTGTTCAACAATGACTAATCAATGTCTGAACAATGAAAAATGATGATATGCCACTCAAAACTGACCCAAAAATCCTAACTTTTAACTCTACATCTTCAAATCTTACCATGGAAGGACCAAGACCCCCCTTCCACACCAATCTCATCTCCTGATTAGTCGCTTCGCTACCATGCCATTCCCACTACGCTAAAATAAAATCCTGGCTAGAACCCTGGATAAGTAAGAAGGTTTACTAGATATTGTTAAGTTTTTTTTTTTGTCCTACCTGTACTTAGGGACACAGTGTACTGAGGAAGCGGCTCCAAAGACAGCTTGTATCCATCAAAATTGGCATCGATGAGAGCTCGGTCTGGCTTCAGCGTGTGAGTTGCGTGTACAGCAGCCATCTTGGGGTCAACTGTATGAGCGGGAGGAAAGATAACGCGAAGATGGCTAAGAAAAATTTTCCTTTGATAGCCCAAATGTAAACAAAATAACATTTATTACAAACTATCTGCTTAAATAATAAATATAGCTTTATATGAGATGCAATTTGTTGGACACCGTGGCTAAAATATGCACTTTCAATTCATCATAGATTTGAAGATCGTTCCTGTAGTTTCGGTGTACAGGCCATCAAATTTTTGGGCCAACACATTTTTGTGCTAATAGGGGTCGTAGGGTATACATGTGATTATAATCCATATATTATTGCATTTATAAAGATTATATGATAACTAGCATACATTTATTTCAGTTTAAATAAGAAGTTACTGTAGATATTGTATATATTTGGTGTCTTTTTGTGTCAAATAGAAACTATAAAATGTAATCACCCCCATCGGCATGATAGAATCTATTGGCCTCGTTTTCGCATACGGACTTGAGTCACTCCGGGGATTTCCAGAATGTATTTTGAGAAGACCAGATGTAAGTTGGAGGAAACGCAGAAATAGAGGAACCAGGCAAGATCCTTTCGAATTTACCTAATGAATCTAGCTTTCATATGTTCAGACCAGTATAAGTTGATTTCTGGAATTGTTATTAACGTTATCTTCGGTGTCGTTGAAGGAAGTTCCTTTCCTTTCACTTTTTTGAGCGGACAGAAAAAAATTATACGACTTTACATGAAGTGCTCTTCTGATTTGGGATTCGAGAAACGTGACAATCAAGTGCTCGATAAAAATTATACATGTTTGCAGTTGATCTTTGTGTCTTATTTCCCATCGCCTTGAGTGTATAACTTCAGTTCTTGACTGTGCGTTGACCACATCCATGATTCCATCTATCCGACGTTGAATGATTTGTTTTCCTACATCGGCCAGGTAACTACATCGGGGACCAGATTCATCTCGTGATCGAGTCAAAATGGTGTTACCAAATACCGGGCACACACCAGAGTTCAGGCACATGAAGGGTGCAGATGTCGAAAAAGGGGCGCTGCTCGGAACAGGTGCTTTCGGAGCAGTCTACAAGGCCAGGCACAGGGAGTATGGCGAGGTGGCATTGAAGGTTGTCAGCACCGATGCTGTCATCGACAAAGAGTGAGACTTACTTTCACTTTTGTTTATAAAGTTAAACAACAAATGTCAGTGAACTGTGTTGACTTAGTTCAGCAGTTTACCTCATAGTACTAGTACATGACAGATTCTGTTTGGCCAACTGGATCAAGGGACACGCCCAAGGGGTGGACAGAGAAAGAGATATAAGGACACTTTGAAACATTACCTGAAGAAGGGACATGTTGACCCAACAAGCCTTGAGAAACTATGTTCTGACCGCAATGCTTGGTGGCAGCTGACCAACACCACCGTGACAACCTTCGAGACTGAGAGGGTAGCAGCCGTCGAGGCGAAGAGAATGGCGAGGAAGGCCCGTCAAAGTAGAACTGCAACTGTAAACCTGTAGACTTGCCTTACTCGTGAGAGTGGCCGTCCATCATGACATTTACATATTTCACCCACATAGCCCTGTACAATATCTAATGTAAAACCCAGAAAAGCAGGAATACAGAGCAAATGTAGCTTGACCTTTCTCAATTAGTAATATATAGTGTACGATCAGCTACATATTTGTAGCAGTTAACTTATTTGATGTGAGATGTCTTCATGAAAATGCCTGGCTGATTTACTGAAATTTCTCTCATTTGTTTGCTCATATTACGGTCATCTGCCTTTCTTTCCTAAAGTGATGAGAAAGAGTTGACCCAAGAGGCTTACAGCCTGGCCAGGGTGCCAAACCAGTACGTGACCCTGTTATATGGAGTCATCTTGGAGCCAGGCAACTACAGCCTGGTGATGGAGTTTGTGGAGCACGGTTCACTCGACAAGTTCATGAAGAAGGTGAACATCCCCTGGGAACTGAAGATCCGCATGATCCGGGACATCACATGTGGCATGAACTTCTTACACAGCTTCACGCCAAAGATCATCCATCGTGACCTCAAGATGCAGAACATTCTGGTGAATGGGAGTCTTCATGTGAAGGTAACTATGATTCCCAGTTGATGTTGATATGTAGGAGAGATCACTTCATATTATTACATTCACATTGTATACTTACTGAAATGATGAATGTGTAAGCTTACATTTTAGACTTTACCTACATTTGTACAGATACAGATATTTACTTAAAATAATAACATTAGTCATACATCAACATGAACACATGATTGACCTTGTTATATTCCACAATAAATGTTGATGGTCCTTTTGTAGATAGCAGATCTTGGCCTGGCAAAGTGGCGCACATTCTCCAAGAAGTACATGAAGAAAAGGTCCAAGGACAGGACAGCAGGAACCATCACACACATTCCACCAGAAAACCTGTTGGACATCAACAAGAAAGCAACAGAAACATTTGATGTTTACAGGTATGGTTCTCTAATGATACCACGATATGACATGAAGATTTGCCCCAAGGCATTTTATCAAGACTTGTCATTTGACACAAGTTGTAATATGATATACTGGTAACAGTTTTGAAATTTTAAATTCATGTTCATTATGTTTCAGTTTTGGAATTCTACTGTGGGAAATAATTACTGGGAAGGAACCGTATGAAGGTAACATTTTTTCTCAATTTCTTTAATATCTTATTAGGTAGATATTCATTATTAAGTTAATATTGACTATCATATGATATCATAGATCTGAATTTTAAAACCCTGATTAGTATTCATATTCAGCTTTTAAGGCTTTATCATAATTGTGTTACATGTATGTCCCTTCAATCTTTCTAGCATGTGGTGGAAATGAAGCATTGCTTACTGTGGGAGTGTGTCAGAATCAGAACAGACCCAGTGATAAGGAGATTCCAGAAGACTGCCCAGACTGGCTGAAAGATCTGATGAAAAGGTGTTACCACCAAGACCCAGAACAAAGACCACTTTTTCCCGGTAAGACTTACATGTAGGTTTGATTTTGGTCATATGTATGATGTTGCTCATGTTAGATCTGGAGGTAAAGGCTTGTTAACTTATACCCGCTATTCAACACAATCAATTTCTTCTCAACACAGAATCCTACAAAATTGTTCACAAGAGACTGACTGATGACTACACTGAAGCTATGATAAAGGATGCAGTGCATGTCGTCCACAGAGCTCTGGTGAGTTTCATCGATTTAGTCAAGTCGATATCAATTTCTTGTATTTCTTGTAATTATACCTTGTTAGTGTAAACTTTTGAATTATAGACAAACTGGTTTTATATATAAATCATACTATATTCATAGAAATTCTTCCATCATACATTTTCAGCATACTTCAGACAGAACTGCAGGAATGGAACAGGAGAGGAAAGTCCCCACAGTTATTGCTCAGCCGTCCTCACCAGATGGAACCATGGAAGCCACCAGACAACTGGCAAATCTCCAGTTTGGAAGGACCACTCCAGAAACACTGGAAACAGATGCTGTCACTGAACAGCCATCTCAAGGTAGATTTTGAAACGTTACAGATGTTGCTCTACGTGTTTTATGGTGTCAGTTTGAGAATTCAACATGTACATATATTTTGAGTACAATATATAACAAAATTAAATTCTTATGACAGAAGCATCTTCTGCCAGCAACTCCACACACATGTCTGCAACTGGATCAAAGCAAGAAGAGCCATCTTCTCAAGGGGCAGCAGCTACAACTGGGGTCACAGCTGTCTCGGAAAGCCAGTACCACACAGACGGACGTGCACTACGTGCAAGGGGTAAGACAGCGGATGACAAGGCAAAGTGCTCACCAAGTGCAGCAGCTCCACCAACAGTGCCAGATCATGCAGCATCCAGGATCACCGTGCCTACCCAGGACAGCATGTCACCACCACATGATGATGAGAGAGTGAAGAAGGGAAAAGTCATTGGCCCCCCAAGTGGAGATGGCGACAATGAAAGCTTCCCAACACGTAACCGAGTTGGGATGCCAGCAGAGACAACAGCTTATCAGGATACAAACGAGCCTGGACTTCCTCCAGGTGAGAGGATTTTATAAGCGTAATATCATTACTTTTTTTTACCTCCTTGATTTCACATTTTACTATTAAGACAGATCTACAGATGTAACAGTTACTGTTCTCGTACTGCTTTTAGTTGCAGTGCTTTTGCTATGTATATACATGTATTGATTTTCTTCCTTGTCTTATCCAAAGGGGTCTTCCCTGGTGCAGGCATGCAACCTCCACATTATCCCTACACAATGCCAGTTGCAGGAGGATTTATGATCTATTCTGCTC
>NC_049984.1:11042756-11057132 GCF_000003815.2 Branchiostoma floridae
GAGAAGTGTGTGTGTGTGTGTGTATAGCTTGTGTAAAAGTGTACTTAAAAAAGAATTATGTAGCTCTTTCCAAAGATATGTCCATCTCTCCAAATAGATTTTGGGAAGGAAGATAGTAATAGATTGCTTCCATGATGTACATGTAGTATGCCTTTGTTGTGTTAAGATTATGTGTGATAGTTACATTGTTTTTACAGCAAGCAGCACACATGCCCCCCATGAACTTCTCTGCTGCAATGCCTGGCACCACACCCCAAGGAGGATTCTCATGTGTAAAGACAGGTACATGTACTACTCAATTGATATCCTGGAAAAGTTTAACTGTAATTTCCAACACAAAAATTAGACTTACCCAAATATTTGACTGAACAGATAGTCTTTGTCAAGGAATGAACAATCCACTGTTTCTGTGACGTCACGTTATGTACATGTAGATACATGTAGCACACATGACTTGACAGAGGCGACGGCATGAAATTTCGTCTGGGGGGGCAAACTTTTACTGACAGAATTTTGTGGCACACGCTTACGTAGCGCCGAAGGCGGGGTCCGGGGGCATGCTCCCCCGGGAAAATTTGAAATCTAGACCCTCTAAAACGGCATTTCATGCGTTTTGACGGGCAGATTTTGCTGCCAGACTAAGCTAAGTTTGATGGCAATTCTGTTAGAAAGACACATGGTTTTAGCGAGGGCGATGCCCCCAAAATATTTTCACGATTTCGAGTGCCGAGGTGCGAGCTGTTGCAAGGTTGGTCTTTGGAAATTTTGAAATCTGCACCCTCTGAAACGACATTTTCTGTATTTTGAGGGACAAGTTTTGCTTGCAGACTATGCTATATCTTATGCCATTTTTGTCAAAGAAAAAGATCTTTGAGGGCGATGACCTAAGCTACCACGCACAAATTTTCACCATGTGGTTGTGAGCGCCGGAGGCGTAAGTCATCGCTAGTGAGGTCCGGAGAAAATTTTAAAATCTTGACCGTCTGAAACGTCATTTCCTGAATTTCAGTGGCACATTCTGCTTGTAAACTAAGCTAAGTATGATAGTACAATTTCTATTGGTTTAAAAGATTTTTCAGAGCAACGCTACCGCAACATATTGTCCTGCGTCGAAGACGCAGTCGTCACAAGGGAGGTCTGGCAAAATTTTGAAATCGGGACTCTCTGAAACGCCATTTCTTGCATTTTCAGGGGTAAACTATGCTGTTAGACTAGCTTGATTTTATGAAATTTCCATCATCAAAAAAATACACAAGGTTTCAGCTTGATTTTGGGGGGGGGGCGACGCCCCCCAATATATTTTCCGGGGGGGCGGCTGCCCGCCCGGTGCCGCCGCCACTGCTTGATGAGCAGTGGATCATAAGTTGCAGGAAGTCTATAGTGCCCACCACTCATTTAATGTCATAGCAACAAATGTCAGCACATGCTGAACAAGGATTGTCCACTTAATGGTATATCAATTAGTAATGGGGACATGAGGCTTGTTAAAGAATACTGGTAGTATTTTCTTTTGCAAAAAATAAGTCATCTTGGGTATATAGCTTTTGCTCTTCATAAAAACTAATGCAGCTGCAAACCATGCATCAAAACTTTTTAATCTTTCATTTCTTTTCAACACACAACAGGCTCTGATGGAAGCACTACAGTTATCAGTATGCAGGGCCAGATGGATGGAGTTCAGATTGGAGACAAGAATGTCATGTATGTGAACAGTGGTGGTCGCGGGCAGGTGCGTGGAACCGGTGGGTATCGCCGTGTTCCACCTAGAAGGGTCGTGGCAGGAAAGCCAATAACGAGTAAGTCCTGGTCCACTTTTATTCATAGGTGATCTAAGCACAATTTTGTAGAAAAATATCCATGAGATAACATTTATTACCTTTGCCAGAATGGCTAAGGTTATGTTTTGGGCTTGTGAGTCTGTGTGTGTGTCTGTGTGTCTGTCTGTTAACAGCATAACTCAAGAAGTCTTGGATGGATCCCGATAATATTTGGTAGGTGGGTAGGGGTCGGGAAAGCGAAGGTCAAGTTCGATAATGGGCCCCCTAGCGGCTTGCTAAGGTACTGCAGCAGAACCCCAATTTTTGATATCTCGTGTTCTGGACATGCTGTGATCATGATTTTTGAGTAGTAGATAGCCCTCGAGGCAGAGAGTAAGTGCTGTGAGTTTGGGCCCCCTAGCGGCTTTTTTGGAACTGCAGGCGCCGGTTTCCTTTCAAACTTTGGATGAGAATAACTCTACAACGTGTTGACGGATCTTCATGATTTTTGGTATGTAGATAGAATGAGTGATGACTTACATAATGGTATACTTATAATGCAAATCAGCAGCTAATTTGCATAATTAATGAGGAAAAATTATAAATCCGCTACATTCCATGATAGGACTTTCAAACTTGTCACATATGTAGCTGGGAAGGAGAGAAATGTCGACAGATATCAATTATGCAAATGATGACCTCATTTGCATAATTAATGAGAAAATATGAACATGTTGACGGATCATCATGTTTTTTGTATGTAGGTAGCGTAAGTGAAGACCTACATAATGAGATAACAATTATGCAAATCAACAGCTAATTTGCATAATTAATGAGGATATTTTATAAATTCACTACATTCCATGATAGGGCTTTAAAACTTGTCACATATGTAGCTGAGAAAGAGAGAAATGTCAATACATATTTATCATGCAAATGATGATCTCATTTGCATAATTAATGAGAAAATATTAACGTGTTGACGGATCGTCATGATTTTCGGCATGTAGATAGCCTAAATGAAGACTTATATAATGTGATACTTTTATGCAAGTTAACAGCTAATTTGTATAATTGATTAGGAAAAGTTCACTGCACTCCATTATCGTACTTTCATCAAAGTTGTCACATATGTAACTGAGAAAGAGGGAAGAGAGTAAGAGGTGTATTTAATGACTTTGAAAGAGAATAAGTCAAGAATGGATCAAAGGATCATCATGATTTTTGGTATGCTGATAGCTTAAGTTATGCTTGATACAATTTGATATCAATTAATTGTAAATTGGGATCTAATTTGCATAATAAATGCCAAAATTTTATAAACCAACTCCAAGCATTTAATTATGAAGAAAATGAAATGAGTAACGCATTTGTCTACAGACATCATTCTACATAACAAACTTGGTTTATTTGGCAAAGGTATGTGTTCGTGGAACTCTAGTTTTTGTGCTGTAATGGGTCCTTTTTTACACAATAAATTCATACTGTGATTACTGGTACATTTTGATTGTGCTATTTTAGGAAATGTCTTTATGATAGCAATATGTTGGAAATTAAATTCTGTGCATCAAATACAATCATGTAGGTACATGAAGAATTCTATATTTTTCTATATGTTTGTTTACTGTGAGAGAATAAACATGTTTACGTGTAGTTGGTCAAGATAGTGCCAAAATGTCTTTGTTTTTTCTAAGGTGCAAAGCATCAATGTCTGCATGCTCTTCCATCTCTTCTTCATCAATGGTAACACTATTGTCTTTCTTCTCTTTAATATTAGCCGATACCAGAGTCATCACTAAGGAGGACATAACAGTCATTTCGGAGAACTTGGGCAGTACTTGGAGGAAGCTCGGAAGGCATCTGGGCTTCACCGAGGGAAAACTTGATGCCTTTGACAGTGACTATGCCATTGATGGGCTGCAGGAAAAGATCTACCAGATGTTGGTCGCGTGGAGGAGGATGGGGTCAGATGATGCTACAGCTGCTAAACTTGCTGAAGCTCTGTGTTCTATTGGCAAGGCAGATGTAGCTGTGTATCTGTAAGTGTACTAAGACATTGCAATTCTACAATAGCCTGAAATCCATTCTTGTTTAACTGGTGTCTGCTCCTACTACTGTAGGTCCAGGAACAAATGTGTTTCCGGTTACATGTAACTGAGGCCTCAATTTGCATAGTTGATATTTAAAGATATTCCTCTCTTTTTTAGTTACATATGTGACAAGTTTGAGAGTCATGGACTGCAGTGTATTTATAAACTTTCCTCATTAATTATGCAAATTATATGTTGATTTGCAAAATTAGCATCCAATCATATGCATTTTCACTTAGGCTATCTGCATACCAAAAATCATGATCTGTCTACACGTTCATGTGGTATCAGAAGTTCTATTGCAGTACCTTGGGAAGCCGCTAGCCACCTACCAAATATCATCAGGGTCCATCCAAGGCTTGTTGAGTTGCTGTTCACACACACACACACACCAAATTATAACCTTCTTGGCAAAGGGCCCACTAGTATGTGACCTTGTTACTGCGGCAGAGCTTCTGTTTTTCTATCTTTTGACCTAGACGTGGTATGGTCTTGATTTTTTGGTGGCAGATAGCTTCCGATGTAAAGAAGTGGAGTATGTTTCAACCCCCTGGCAGCTTGCTCTGAAACTGCAGGGGCATTTTTGTCAACATCTTCCAAGGAGAATAACCAAACAAAGGAATGACAGATTTTCATATTTGTTATACAGGTAGCTTAGACAGAGATGTACATAAGTAATGAACTGCAAATTAAGCAAATTGGGACTTATTTTGCATAATTAAAGAGGAACATCTATATTTACAGTGTCCTATTTACATGTAGGACTCAAGTACAAAATGCACTGTAAATGCATTTAAGTTCGCGGGGATTTAATTTCGCGGTAGCGGGAAAATGGACTTTTCGCGGTGTTTTTAATTTCGCGGTAGCATCATGAACTGCAGTTTCTTACTGTTATGGAGAACTTTTCGCGGTGGTTTTAGATTCGTGGTGAAGCGGCCACCGCGAAAACCGCAAACATTAATCCACCGCGAACATTTCTGCATTTACAGTAGTTTATGGTAAGTGAAACGTTAACAGACACTAATTGTCTTACTGCCCCTACGGCTTCCTGAGCTACGGGACTGAGTAACTTAATATGCACAATCAATGCAAACGTGCCATAATTCATAAGGGGTGAATGATTGGACTGTCAACATTGTTACTTGTGTATGTTAGCTAAAGGTGTAGATAACCAAGCATAGATTATTTAGATGTGGGCATCATTTGCATAATCAGACCATGTCATGGAGATACAAGGTCTTTGCACTTCGTTCTGTTAGGCTCAGTTACTAGTATTCTATACAACTGCCTACTGTGTCACAGATGAATGTAAATATTTTCTAGAATCTCTAAACAGCAGTGTGAGGCCTCATAATTTTACTCAGTTACTGTAGCTAATGATAGAATTTTTCCATTCCATGCATTTCAACGTAGGTTTTAGGTCACAGAAGATACATGATGTATGAAATTTAATGGATCATCAATTGCCTTTGTTTTTTAATTCCGAACCGTTTATATGCATAAAAGCAATTATGCCTGAAAAAGCGAGTCTAAGGAGTTCATGTATGTGAACTGAGTATATTTGGTTTTGAGCAAGGACACAGTGACTAGTGACAGTGACAGTGACTAGTGTGCCCACCAATTTTTTACTTTCAATACAAAAAATTATCATTGTCAGATTTGTGATAATGTTATAAATAAGGTTGAAAAACAAACTGCAAAATGAATAAATATAATGAAAGACAACTGCAGGACTGCTTGTAAAAATGTATAAAGTCAAAGGTTTTAAAACCAACTCATGTTTAAGTCCACAACCTTTCAAATCTTTTTATATCCTCTTGATCTTGTAAAAGAAGAGAGATGTATATTTCCTGTGACGACTTGTTGGGGGCAACTTTGGTGTTGTTTTTTTAATAGAAGTTTTACTAATTTGAAAGAATAAATGAACAAAAATTATTATATCCAACTTCATTGTTGGTAAAACTTACCAACTGCTACCCACTGCTTGATACAAATTACCAGTTCTCAATGGGAAAGATGTGGACCATCGTCATTAGTAGTACCTGTCTAAATACATGTATACAGGTCTTGAGGAACTCAGTACTTTTACAAATATGCTTCACTCATGATCATTACCATAAAGATTAAGTTCAGAAATACATTTTGTATATTTGCAAATTTTGAGTGCTATAACGGTATATTGGTTTTTGAGCAAATTTGGTGCATTGATGAGGACAAATACAATGTTCATATGAGGGCATGATACATGTGAATTTTTCCTGTGTGTGTTCATTTTCTTATCATGAAGTCTTTGATAGGATGTTAACAAAACTACCATTTAACAATTGGAAACCTTAAGCTTTATTTGTACATGTATATGGGAATTCACTTGCAGAGCTCAGAAACCTGAAATGTTAGAAAATTTTTGCTGAGGTTGCCCAGTGGGTGAAACTGCAAAGGTGTTAGAAACTGGCTATAAAAAGGATTTCGAACCCTGTGGTGCATTATAATATATTTTAATGTAGTTCCAGTGAAAGAAGATGAAACAGAGGCACTGTTTGTGATCATTTATTTAAAAAAAAACACAGTTCAAAAGAAGAAGAAAAATGTTTTGCTTTCCATATATTTTCTTCCAGTATGTGGCTATGTATACACATGATCCATGATGTTTGTCTTTCTTAGTCTTTCCATACTGAGTTGACCCAACTTTATGTCTGAGACTCTCTCTCTCTAATTTGTTCAATTGTATTAAAAAATTGAAATTCTAGAATATCAGAGCCTGAATATCATGAACATGTACTTTGAACTGAATATGTGCATGTCTTCAACATTCCATGTGAGTCCAGGGCATGGAGTCATGACTTCCTGTACCATTTAAATGGCTCTACAATATACCTTGAACACATAATAATGCTGTGGGGGTACTGTTGTGACAAGTCACAATGATATTACTAAATTCACCTGTTACAAAAGGTGAAGTTTTTGACTGTACAATGTAGATAGTTAGGAAGAAAATGGAAACTACAGTGGTCTTTTATTTCCCTATTCTGAATATTTATGCAGATATAAAACCGGTACTCAATTGGCTACAAATCCTGCAAACTGAAAAGTACTAGTCTAAGACTAGCAGCATTCTTTGTAGTAGCTTCTCAGTTATATAGTTTCGAAACTCATTGATAATGCCATTCATTTTATCTTGAAAAGGCTGTCTTGCTATTCCGGCAGCAATTTGTCGATGATTTCTGTGTGCAGAAGAGAATAGCAATGTTTGTTAGTAACAAACATATCAATTGTATCCTGGACAGATAAATGTTGTAAGCAATTAAGAGACAAAATCAGAACTCACTTAAGGTCTGTGGCCGGAGAAGAGGGTCTTCATTTCTGCAATCATCAATGACTTGATGGAAGTTAGGGGGACAACCACTTTCAGCTGGGATTTCTTCTCTTTCCTTGTTGTTGATCATAGCCCTTATTGCTTCTGTGTCTTTGCCTATTCATGAACAACAAAACTGTAACATTAAAATGTGGACAGAATGGAAGATCAAAAAACAAGAAAATCTTCTGACGTAGCATGTACATGTAATATCAATTCAATGAAAATGTTGATAATGCTAGTTTGAGAGACATATATAAATTTTAAACAAGAAGCTATATGCACCTTCATATGGCTCCTTTCGCATGGCAATCTCCCACATCACAATGCCAAACCTAAAAGGGTAACCATATTTTATTAAGGCATGAAGTGAAAATAAACATTCTGTTCACTGTATGATTTATTCATTTACCTCAATGATCATCAATTTCTACATGTACTTCTAAATGCAACATCAGGATTGACCTATACCATTTGTTGATGTTACATTTAAGGTAGTACACAGATGCACAATAGCGTAGAGATAAGAATCTGTACATGGTTGTACTTGTGCATACTAACAGGCTCATCATTTTCTCCAGTTACATGTTGCTGTTATCGTACCTTTGCCACTTCTTCTGTGTATCTTTTTTGTCTCTCTTTTGTCCGAAAAGGAACCGAAACATTTTGACCTTGTTGTCTTTGAAAGCATTGTTATCAAAGCCTTTTAAAAATGTGTTGAATTGTGGATCCGAAGTGTGCATACCTTAGAAATTACAGTTGCTGCACAAGTAGATCATCTCCTTAAATTCATCACTTATTTATTTGGCGATATTATCATAAGTGGCGGTATTATGGTAATGGGTGTTATCTTCTAAGGCTTCACCTGTGTACCTGAACTTATGACACATATGACACCTTGGCCTCATCAATCAAATCAAAGGTGTTAAAAATGTTCAGCTCTTGTACTATCAGACACTACAAACATGAAAACAAACATTCGTGCTACAAACATGAAAATGTTCAGCTCTTGTGGTATCAGACTTACGCAAAGATTTCGTTTTTCTTGTCATAGTTGTTAATGTCCCCCATCAGCTGCTCAGGCGCGATGTACTCAAGTGATCCCTTAAAAGTACCAGCTTTCCTTGCAGAGGACAAGGTTTTGGTGAAACCAAAACCAGTAATCTACATGTAATACATTGAAGTAAAGGCAATACAATCATGTACATTATCATCAGTGGTATTATGGCATTAAAGTTACAGATTAAAAACATTCTACTTGATATTTAAGTGTCCTTTTTTTTAGATTGTTGCCAAAGCTAACAAGTAATGTTGATTGAAGTTGAATTGCTTGCAGACTGATTGCAACCTCCATGTTAATGAAAATTAGCATGACTGTTTCTTCTATACCAGTACTTAGTAACAGTTACAGTAACACTAGACTTCAACACAGGACTGACGGACAATCTTATTTCAGTCAAATTGAAAGTGCATGAATACAGTCTAATATGATTGACTAAAATAGTATATACTGGTAGTTTTTGAATCTATGTATGAAAGGTGCAGTATGGCATAATGATACAAACAATGAATTCTATATTACAGTGGACATTTTTTAGAAACAAGCATAATGCATTCCCCAAACCAATGATGATATACATATTTTTTACAAATAAATGTAGCTTGGCAACTAATGCTCCTCCAGCACATCACTCCCACATTTGCAACTTCCAATTTACTTAATGTAAATGTGCTTTCTTGATCACATTTAGTAATACATTAATGGATCGATCCTGTCGAACAAATAGAACCCCCTATTCTATTTTGAACACCTCCATCAACATTGCAAGATAGCAAAATTCCTGAAGAAAGTATACCTTGACATGAAGATCTTCATCCACAAGAAATTTCTTGCTAGAGATGTTCCTATGGAGCATGGCCTTCGGCCTGGCATTGTGGATGGCATGCAGACCACGAGCAGCTTCCAAAGCCATACGCACTCGTCGTTCCCATGGCAGCTCTATAGCCTTGTTTCGCAGAACATCTCTTAAAGGTCCCTTTTCCATGAATTCCAGCACCAACAAAATCCCTTTAATTCAAATGCACAATGGTTATCATAATGCCGAATCAATGGGAACTCAGGCTGTTTCAAACAACTCAGAAAGAAGAATATCAAGATTCATATTAAGTTGATGAGTCTGGGAAAAAACATGGGTAGCAAAAATGTTCTGTATTTGACATAAAGGCCTGCATGAAACACAAGTGCAGAATTACTAATGAAAAAGCATAATTGGGTGTACTGGAGTTATACTTTCTTACTATATAGGGGTAGGTAATACATGTAATTCAGATACAGGTACGGTGCAGGTCCAGAGGATCAGGTCCCAGTCCGGACCAGATCCTGGACCTAATTGTTCGTGAAAACGTGTGAATGGACGATACTCAAAACAATGGTCCAATTTGCTAGGAATTTATTTGGTGGAGTATCTGACTCCCACTGGCATTTGAAAATCCTGTCTTCTGTAGGTGTAAACTGTAAATTTGACTGTAGAAACTTGGCATGCCAAAAAATCTACTCTGCTTCGGTCCTGTTATTTTCATGAACCGTAAACCCCTACCAATATAATCGGGTCATTTTCTGCTCAGTCCGAAATTCGGTCCACTGAGTTTTTTCAGGTCTGTTTTTTTTCCGGACTGGTCCAACAAGAAAAAACGGTTTTGTACCGGTACATCGTACTGGTACCCACCCCTAATTTCTAACATGACAAACAGGATACACTGACTTTGAGACCGAGTGCCTATCCCCCATACTCGGACAACATTTTCTGTCTCAACCTTCTTCATCTGCGTTGCCTCGTCCCGCAAATTTCCTGCTACTTCCTCATGGTCACTGCAATGTTCAGATTAGGTTATAGAATAAGGAAAATTAAAGTCATGATGATTATTAAAGGTAGAGACTGGAATAATTTGGAGAAACGTATGGGTTGATCAAAGCAATAGTCTCAAAGATCCCCTTTGTAGGGTTAAAATCACTGCACCAGTTCTGTATTTATATATATTTCACAATATATAGAAATTACTCCTGAGAAAAGTTTGGTATTAATCAATTAGATCAGTCTGGCTTTACAACAGAGATGATCACATATATACATTTCATACGTAATACTTTGGAAAATTTAGGTATTATGATAATTGAGTACTTACAATGACTTGCTCTTGTCCATCATCTTCACTGCTACTGGAATGTGCGTCTGAATCCACTTGCCCTTGTATACCTTTCCAAACCTCCCTTTGCCAATCTCAGTCAAGTCAATCAAGTCATCCTCCTCGATGGGTTCCAATTTCATGTCAGCAGTTGACTGCATGTCTTCATACTTTCCTTAAAAGAAAAAGCAACTAAAATCAATTGTTGGTACAAATGTACTTCGAACCTCAAATCCCTTTTACTTTAAAATTCATCTTTCAAATAGGAGAGACAGAAATCAGGCAGATAGAATGAATGAAATAATTGCAACATTTGTTATTTCATGCAACCAAAACTTGAGTTGCCCAGATGAACCCTATTGGAAAACATGCAACAATTGCAAAGTGGCCTGGCTGAGTGCACAAAGATCAGATCAATTGCTGATTAATTTTATCATAAGGCACTCAGCAATACGCAATCATGGAAGCATTGTCAGTTATCAGAAAAGGCCCTGTCTAGGCACAGAAAATGAATGTGTAGGTCCAAAATAAAATTAGGCCTATAGGCTGCATTTCACACCTGTCAGGAGCCACTGTAGCACTTATAATAAGAGATTAACATTAAGAAAACCTCCTTCATATGCTGGTGAATGATCATCGCACAACAACCAAACTGATGATGCACATGAGGATGAGGTGTCTGCCACAGGCTCATGGGGTATATGGTCTCTGAACTGTTTTTTTAATGGGTAATGAAGTCAACAGGATTTTTAACAACTTGAATGTAAGACAATAATTTTGCTACACATTAGAAAAACCATTCATCGTTACTTAGATTACATGTAGTGTAGTAGTTCACATTGTCAAGTCACTTATAAATACAATTGTTGCACTTTCTTGTCGTACGTTCCAAGTAGCACACTGCATACTTAAACTTTCACTTACTTTTCTGTTGATCAAATCCTTTCCTCACTTCCTTTGTCAGTTGGGCAATGTCTGTACTAACTTTGTCCACTTGGTCAGGTAGTCCTTTGAGATCTATCAGATTAATGGCATTTCAAATGTAAATTTTTCATGTTGATCAAAGCACAATATGTATTGCATTTTCATGTACCCAAAGATCTTTATATTACTTGGCAATCATCTTGCCTTAAAGACCACATCTTCTTCTTTTCATGTCATCACTACACTCTTCTGCACATGAAACCAAAGTAGAACATTACACAACCACGATATTATTCAATAAACATACATGTATGCATTTGCAGGTTTCATACAATCATATCATTGTTTGTGCAACAATTGCCTAGAGTATACGTAATACTAGATTTGCTCTAAATTTTGCACAAATTTGAACAGAAAGAAGTGCCTGCATTTCCCTGGATATGTGGGTACTTATTCCCAACTGAGCCACTTAATGGGTAATTGAAAATAAAAGTAACAATAACAATTGCTGTCACCATTTTAGTAGATTATGTGAATGCATTACAATGCCATGATATTGTACATAATAGATTTATGATATATTAGCATTTAAAGCTTACCCTTAATGATTTTCATGATCTCCTCCCAATCTTTCTTCTCATCCTCATCATCCTCTTGCTTCAACTTGACTTTGTCTCTGAGAATGGCAAGCTGACTCTGTGCTTCTACCTGGAAAGTTTAGAACAATCACATAATATTACATTTTGTATTACATTTTTCTGGTGATGTTGTCTGTTTCTTAGAGTCAGGGGCTATTACTATTAGACTGTTACACTATGTTAATGGACACATTCATACAGGATATCTGAAGAACATGATAGATCTACAGACATGAACTCTAATGTATCCTCAAACATTTCACTTTCACTTTTTAACTGGGCTTCTCAGGAAAGCAAGCCGAAGTTCTTGACAGGTTTTAATTCGTACAAAGAATTGCTTGTCTCATAACTACTAATATTCAAAACAAGAATGCCTTGAACCTCAGTTTCAAAGTACATTGGAACTGAAAATAGCGGGACGTTACGGAAATATAAAGGGTACTACAGAGGGAAAGAGGGAGAAAGATACAGCAACTGAATGTGCACATTTAGTTTCTTTTTTGGGCCGATACGGTTTTTCGATACTGTGTCATCCAGGAAATTGTGCAGCCAGTTCACTATATAAGGTTCACAGCCCCACAACACACCAATCCGACCCAATTCAAACACTCACGGTCCTTATAAAACCGTAATGACTTATATCGACATCATACATGGCTCGAGGACAAACAAAATTAAGGCTATTTGGTCACGGGAGCTTTATACTCACCTGCAAACCCATAGTGAGCACAGGGACCAGGTCTGTGAGCTTTTCGTTGAAGCCTTCGAACCGTCGTTTTATCTCATCCCGCCCTGCCACCTTTATGATAGAGGCTTTAAATCCCTTGTGGCTAGTGAAGGTCTCCATGTATTCCTGGGCCTCACCAAGACAGCGAAGCATCTCTTGTAGTGTGTCCGTGTAGCTTTCAGGTTGATCTTTCTGGTTTGTCTTCATGTGGGTCTCCAACTTCCTGACTATGGGCAGTATGCCACAGATCCTTTCGCGAAGCCGTCTACATCGTGCTTTGTTACACTGAACCTCTTGGACGACCTTCTGTATGGTATCAACTACTGTAAAGATAGCCTTTATCAGCTCTAATGGAGTAGCCATGTTACAAACCGTACCGAGCGTTGCAGCTCAGTGTGTGAAGTGGCTGATGTAAAGTTGCTCGGCCTCGCGCAACGTACAGTGAAACTTAAGTAGAGCCGAAAGGCTTCCTGGGAAAATTATAATTATTATCTAGAATGATTGACACCAATTCACTGAACTTGTAACTGGCAGAACTCGAAGAAAAATGTCCAGGAGCGGCTCCATTGTGAAGGAAGATATTCTCTTATGCCTATGAGTCGACCCGAAAAATTATGGAACAGTCTTTTGTTTGCTTTATAGGGGTTTGCACCTGTAAGATCAAAGGTAACATTTGATATCCCAGGATACTTTGCGTTGTCACATATACATCGCGTTGCATGGACACAACTGACGGTGCGTTGTGGTCTAATCTTCTTGATTAAGAAAATTTAGATAGTAAGTACATCGAACGTATATAATTAAACGTAGTGATCGTAGGTATGACCATCTGATAAGTTCCAACCTACTTTTAACTAGAAAGGCCGACATTTGCTTAAGAGCAAATACAGCATATTTCAGCCATACCCCTTCCCACGCAACATTGGACTGTTCCAAATCACCCCTGCGCAAAAATGGAACATCATGTTAACAGTACATTATTCCCCAAAGGGGACTGGTATTGTGAATTGATTCCAGGTAAAAACAGAGCTTGCTTCTATTTTTCAGAAAATGACAATAATCACATTCCATTCAGAAAATTTTCATCATGACTGAAAATTGTTGAATGACTTCATGTAATGTCATTAACAATTTTCAGTACGATAACTTGGTGTAAGTTTAAAAAAAGTATAAGCTCCTTGTGATGTGGGTACATTTATTATTGCAGTGAACTTTTTTTATTCAAGTAGGGCAAACGATTTGATAATTATCAAGCAGGTGCAGGTACTGTAGGAGCGTTTGTTTTCTTCAAGCTGTAAAACTGTTAAACTGTTTTACTTTGTATGCAATCAGCCATCGAGCCTATTCTTATTTTAGTTTAACAACTTCCTGCCAGACCCGGAAGATACGATTGAACCTTGTTCGAGGATTTTATTTTCGTCTGTCTGGTCAGTCTGTTCATACCCTGGCGCTGAGAGTGTTTTATTGGGCTGAAACTCTGGCAGTTTAAAGTTACTTACAATTTAAATGTTCAAAGTTTATGTCAAACAACAACAGCACTAGGAAATGGGGCCACTATAGACAGGTGGTCACTATAGAGAAAATGCTGATCTATTGACTAGGAGCCATACGTTACACATGATTTCAGTACACTGATCATTAATCATATAAACATTGCACAGGTAAGCCAATTGTTTAGATGTACAATTAAGTATTTACTGAGCTG
>NC_049984.1:11057232-11062555 GCF_000003815.2 Branchiostoma floridae
TGACGCGCACAGGTGTGGCTCTGTGCGGGGTCACGAAAGGTCGCGTCAGGAGGCCCAAAGAAAACAAATTTCCCCTCAGAAAAGTGCCAAAATTAATCATTTTAAAGTTGTTTATGTCAAACATTTTACTTGAATCTTGTTACCAAGTATCTAATGCCTATCTATACCAAATTTCAGGTCATTTAATTCTAATACCAGGGTACAGGAGCCAAAAGTGTCCTTTTTTGGTCAAAAATTGGCCAAAAATCGCAAAAATAAGCATTTTGTTGCACTGTACACCAAAAGTGTTATTGAATTTATATGAAGGGATTATCAAGGCACATCTGTGTCAAATTTCAACTCATTCGGTTGCAATACCAAGGTACAGGAGCCAAAAGTGTCCTTTTTTGGTCAAAAATTGGTCAAAAAATCGCAAAAATAAGCATTTTCTTGTACTGTACACCAAAAGTGTTATTGAATTTATATGAAGGAATTATCAAGGCACATCTCTGTCAAATTTCAGCTCATTTGGTTGTAATACCAGGGTACAGGGACCAAAAGTGTCCTTTTTTGGTAGAAAATTGGTCAAAAAATCGCAAAAATAAGCATTTTGTTGTACTGTACACCAAAAGTGTTATCGAATTTATATGGGGGCATTATTAAGGCACATCTCTGTCAAATTTCAGCTCATTTGGTTGTAATACCAGGGTACAGGGGCCAAAATATACAGTTTTGGTCTAAAATTGACCAAAAAATCTCAATAAAATCATTTTAGAGGCAGATATGAAAAAACTGAGAAAAAAGCATCAAGGTATTGGCCCATTCTACCCCTGTGCCAAATTTCAGGTCATTCGGTCCAGGAACGGCGGAGATGAATCACTTTGAAGATTTGACAGGAGAAAGAAAGAAAGAAAGAAAGAAAGAAACATTACGAATACAATATATTTCACCATACTATGTATGGCTGAAATATAATAAGTTGCCGAACCGTTGTAAACACCTGTTTCTCCCCCGGGTACTACTTCTGCTTCACTTCCTGGTCAGACACCGCAACTGATGGTTTCGTAGTCGCCAGTGGAAGCTGTAAATGTAGACCCTTACTGGGGAGTCGAGAGCTAGAGGTTGTGTCTGATGTCGACACGACGATCATGTCATCGGTAAGAATTGACGTTGCACGTCTATCAGGGGAGGTGAGCAAGTTGGTTCCAAACGCAACTGTCAACAGATATTGTCTAACCCGCCTTGCCAATAGAATCTCCAAAATAGCATCGGTGGTCATTAAGGATGATTCAAGGCGGATAGTCCTATCCCCAGATGAAGCTGAAAGCCACCAGCAAGCGCTACGCGAGTTCCATAGCCTTCTTGAAGGGGTTCAGGACTACCTGACCATTTTCTCCCAAGACATCCAAAACGTGGCACCCATCTTGGGTCCGGAAAACGTCAGATCCGACTTCGACGCGTTTGGTGATCGGCTGCGTCGGCTCTTGCCAAGATTAGTGCTCGCCCTTAGAGATGAAGAGAAGACCGAGATTGTGGAGGAGTTTTCAGAGAACAAAATGAAGAAGGAAGATGAGGAAGACGCCAGAGCAGACCGGGGTGATGTGGATAATACGCCTGTAGAGCCTGGAGGTGAGAGTCAAGTTGTGATGCTATAAGAAACGATGAGATCGTATCGAACGAATTCTTGCAGTTGCAGTTTGACACATTTACTTCAATTTGTTCACTCATGATGCTCTCAGGCAACCAAGATCGTTCATTTAGTTCGGTTAAATGTATCTGCAAATGTAAATCTTCGCTAACATGTCATTACAAGATTAAACAAGAGTTCGTAGACCTCAGGCCTGCATGAAATGTATTGGGTTTCTGTAGACCTATTGTGTATTTTTGCCTTTTTGTCTGTGGTACGTGGTTGGAAAAATGAGCTTTTTACTGTGTTGGTTGTGCACCATGCAAAAGTCTGACTCTGAAATTCCATTTTCTGAATTTGTAAGTTTGGACAGGGATGAACATTACTTATTTTGGATTTCTTAAGTATGTAACCAACCACAGTACTTTGAAGTTGTTGAGACGCTACCTTTTTTTGTCTCAGATGGCCCATGCACATGTAGTTACTCTGTCACATGATATACTAATATCTTCCTATTTCAATGTACTGACCTAATGCAGCTGCTAAGTCTCCTTGGTTTGTGTTCTTCCAATGATATTCATTAAAGATTTATTTCTGGGGTGTTATTCACTTGACATCGGAATGTTACTCGCATAATTTGACCAATGATACTTTTATCTGTACTAGTTCCATAGACATTAGACAACATGAATAGTGGTAGCCCCCATGCAGCAGCAACAGTTAGTCCCCAGGGTGGTATGATATTTTCATTCAATCCATCCAACCCAAACCTAAATCTCCTGTAGTATCTAAGCCAAATTTAACAGCATAATTTACTATGAAAAATGTCCTTGTCAATCCCATTTATAGATGGCAAGCTGCTGGCAATGGAAGCTTTGAAAAGTTCAGAAGCTGTTGTAGTCAAAGCAAACACCCAGCAAACATCCCCGCAAACCAATGAGCAGTTGCTTAGAAGGGGAATTTCATCATATATTTGCCGCGACAAAATGCAACAAACGATACTGAATTTAAAACAGAACAAAGCTAAGCCTCCACCACTTAACCCTGCCTGTACCATAGATTAAGCAGGCCCAAAAACCAAGCGAATATGACTAGCCCAAAACAACAAATTACCTGCATGTATACAGTATGGAAATGGCATTACCAAAGAAACAAAAAGAAACACAGGACAAATCATACACATACCTTTCTCTTATGCCCACACTCTATACAGTTCTCCTCCACATTAGAAAATTGCATCTTCTTCTGTTTAAGTTCAAGTTCAACCATGATTGCCAACAGGGTAAAGGAACTTGTACCGGAACTTAAAACTCAGTACTATACAGCTCTAGAAACACCACAAAGAGTAATAAGCAAACTCCAATTATACCTGACCAACAGATATATAATCTGGCACACTCCCGTCATCTGGCAAACTGTCAGTGCCACTAAGTAACCTGATACATTGAAGGTAGCCCAGGCCAGATGATGGTTCTACACCCAACCATAATCTGTTTTTAAAACCAAGCAGATATTGGGAGGATGCCCCAACCACACTAAAACAGGGTCAACCTATACAGTATCAAGTTCAAGCACTAGGAGGCCCAAAATCAAACCTGACCACCAGGACACCACAAACAACTCACGTACCAAATGGCAACACAATGGCACCTTGCGTTCCGGAGATACAGCGCACGCCCCGTGCCCGCACAAAAGGTAACCTAAAATGTCAAGTTCAAGCACCAAGGGCGCCAAAATCAAAATTGAGCATTATTCAGCCACCGCCGACACATGTGCCAAATATCATCGCGCCAGCACCAGCCGTTCAGAAGATATAACTCCGGAAACACCCCTCCCGGACACAAAATTCGACCTGCCGGGTCAAGTTCAAACGCGACAAGGCCCAAAGTCAATCCTAGGCAACAGGCAACAACCCCCCACCCATGCACCAAAAATCGTCGCAATCGCGCGTATCGTTCCGGACACACAGCGCCAAAAGTGCCCCCAAAACACCAAAAATGCCACCTGCAATGTCAAGTTCAAACGCCAGGAGGCCCAAAATCAAACCTGAGTGTTAGGCTACCACCCCCAACCCACGTACCAAAAATCGTCGTGCTCGCACCATCCGTTCACGAGATACAGCGCCCTACATCCCCGGCTACCGAAAAGTTCCCACCAGCATCAAAACCATACCTGCATACATGCAGGTAAATAGAAATGCAGTATCGTGAAATGTTTATTTTTCTATGCCACCTGATAGCCTGGGTACCCTCCAATTTCTATCGGGGCTCCTAACACTCGCTACCCTAGAAATAGGGTAGCGAGTATAAGGAGCCCCGGTAGAAATTGGAGG
The DNA here is from genome assembly GCF_000003815.2 of Branchiostoma floridae. Classification (NCBI taxonomy): domain Eukaryota; kingdom Metazoa; phylum Chordata; class Leptocardii; order Amphioxiformes; family Branchiostomatidae; genus Branchiostoma; species Branchiostoma floridae. The sequence goes on from NC_049984.1 coordinate 11,061,171, forward strand.
GTACCCAGGCTATCATGAGAATAGGAAGGCGCCCTATTATTTCTTTAGTTTGTCAAGCTACCATTTTGACCCGATCTGTTCTTCCTATTCACTATAGGGGTTGAAGGTCAACAACCAGGCGGAGGCAATGTTGTAGCTTCCGGTGAGTTATGTGCATTTTCTTCGCGTTTAACCTGAAAGTATATGAGTTATGTATTCATTAAAACTGATATGTTGGTATTATGAAAATGCTGTTGGTGAAATGGCTACTCTTGTCGGCACCCCAGATAAAGGTGAACAAAAGTGAAAGTGAAACCAAACAGATTTTATCTAGTGGTGTGTTTACATCAACATGCCTTAGCCACCAAGTCCTGTTTTGCCATGACTGCTATAAATAACCCAGATACGACTTCTCGACTCTAAAAATCCCGTGTCTCATAGTTTTCAGCGTAAGTTCCGTAGGGTTAAAGAATTGCTGAAAATCGGAATAATTGATTCGTTGATGGTGAAGATTTATTTTGCGTTTGATCTTTACTACGGGGGTAATCATCCTTGTTTAGTTTTCTCTTTCGGACATTATCAGTCAATAATTCAAAATACAGGCAATGGGATTGATTGTGGCCATGTGAACATGCCCAATTTCGGTCCTCATTTTTGCCAGGAAATGCCCCCCCCCCCTAAAATTTACTAAGATTGATGAGATGGACTGTTTTTGAAGGGCTATCCCTCATTACCGCACACAGGTTTTACTTGCTTCAGGTGTTTTTCGTGGAATGGACTTTCGCTAGACTGGACGGTGTACAGCCCCCTTAAATACAACATGAACATTGCTTAGGAATAGGAAAATACTTCATGTATAACACAATATAAACTATAGCATCTGGCATCTGATCCTAGAGTATGGAAGGCCTGTGTGCGCGGCTCAGGACAACCCCCCTTTCATCAGTATAGAAGATTTGCACTTCAGCCCGGTCCCTGAGAACGAGATACAGGGAAGCGAGAGGAGCGAGCTGGGCAGTGTCTACAGGGGTGCGTACATGAACACTCCAGTCGCCATCAAGAAGCTGCATGTACGGGATGGTGGACCCCACTAGTACGTTCTCCGTTTTTATTTCACTGCAACCTGATCGTTTTGTTTTACTTCATTTATCGTACTTTGTTTTGAATCTGTGCCATCCCCTACCGCTTCTACATCTATCTTACCCATGCCTGAATAAAGACGTAGCACGCTGCACGACGGAACGGTTTTCTTTCTTTCTTTGGTTGTTTAGTTTGGAAATTATTTTTCACATTCAATGATACATGTGGTTGATTCACAGTGACCGACAGGACAGCCAGACATCAGCCATGGATCTCCGAAGTGAGGCTGAAGTTCTCATGAAATTCCAGTCCGAAAATGTTGTCCG
>NC_049984.1:11064238-11068025 GCF_000003815.2 Branchiostoma floridae
CTTGCACTAGACAGTTGCGTGCGCCGCTTCAGTAATGTACCCTTACCGTACGATATGGCTAAAGTGATTGACTTATGATATAAAGATATGATGAATAAACACATGATATAAGGACTAGTTCACCTTTGTGTAGGTTGTTGTATCATGATATGGTAGCCCTTTGTGAGATTGAGGGGTGTTTTGAAGTGACACAGTTGTACCATTTCCTCAGGCAGCTACCTCCTGGTGATGGAGTGTGCGGAGCTGGGTACCCTGAGGGACGTGCTGCAGGATGAGAAGTACGACCTGCCGTGGGACCGCAGGGTGCGCATGGGGCTGGAGGGGGCCAGGGGACTCTACACTCTGCACCACGGCAAGACAGCCATGCTACACTGTGACGTCTGTCAACACCAGGAAGTTCCTAGTGGACGGGAACATGCATGTCAAGGTGAGTCACAGTCATCTTGTTCAACGGTTCTATTGAATTTTCTATAAGATTAGATTTAAGTAACAAGAAATGCCGGCCAGTTGGACAGTCTTTCACTCGCGACATCTTCATCACTCGTCGGCCAAAAAATCAAAATCAATCTTCTTTATTATTTCCTGTTTTATTAGTCTGTGTAACGCAAACTCCGCTATCCGGAGCTTGTAGACTCCTCCCCGCGGATGGGCGTAGAATGTAGGACGGGCCTGAGAAGCGCGATTAAATCAGGCTACTGTTTTATTACTGTATTCTAAACCGTTTGAGTAAACGGGTTTAAGAATTACAACGTCTTTAAATTAGCATTATTCACCCCATATGCAAAGTTTCAAGTTTATGTCTGTGTCTACTTGACAGTTGACAGGTTTCGGCCTGACCACTACCCGTTCCTCTGCGAGAAAGCATGGGCGGTCGAGCCGAAGGGGCAGACCGTCCTCCACACGGCACACCGTCACGTTTGTGGCTCCGGAGAGGATGGGTAACATCAATACACCCTACGATGACCGAGCAGAGTCATACTCGTAAGTGCTTGTAATACAGACATAGATGTCAATTTCTTTAGCGACAAGTATTTGTAACGTTAACCAGTTAAAGAGCTTATAGTTATACTGACAACAACATCACCATTGAGTCCATCGATGAATAAAACAATATGTATCATACAGTCGGTTGCTGGGTGCATCTGGTGTGGAGCATCACTGTTTTTTTTTGCGACAAAATTTCTAAGATTGTGGAAGTCCTAAATTGTAAGTTGTCAGTAATATTATTTTCTATAGGCCTACGAACAGTTTGGAGTAAGGAAATGTTTGGACCAAAACATTTACAAAATACTACCATCTTCAAACTAGTCCTCAGCTGATGTTGCTGTTCCCTCTCCGTTTTAGGTTCGGAATTGTCCTGCATGAGATCGCAAGCCGGGAGCTTCCTTTCAAAGGTAACGTCCTTGATCTACGTCGCCCTCCAACTTGAATCAGTTTTTTTCGTCTGTAGACTTATTTGGAGGCGTTATTGGTCAGTAAAAGGCTGAAGGCCTAGACACACGATGGCCATGGGTTTACAGTCTGCATTAAAACGGTCAGTGAATATCCATTACTACCCTTAACTAAAGCATCTAGCCATCATAATAACCAATATGTGGTATTGGTCAGCATATTGTCCCACTTTAGTAATACTAGAAACCTGTCAAACAACTTTAAATGTTACCTATAGTCATATTTCATTGTAGGTATAGATCTAATGATTCACTTTAACCCTCAGACATGAGCCAAACCGCCATTGCTGAGTTTGTGAAGGCTGGAAAGACTGAGGACGTCCCGGCTGACTGTCCAGCCAAGTTCCGCCACGTTATCGACGCCTGCAGGGCTTTCGATCCAGCCTTGCGTCCTCTCTCCGCAGGTAATTATGACGGAAGACTATTGGTCTTATATTGTTATTACAACTGGTTGTACTTTGTATGTTGTAGTATTTTGTATCCCTATAACAGAAATGAAACCAGCGTATTTATCAACTGTAGCATGGCACTTTCAGAGATGAAAGCCATTTCAAACAAGATTCATCTCAAAGTCAGATAAACCAGTACGAAATACGAATGCAGGATTATCATGCAGATATTGTAAAAATGAAAAAAAAAAAACGGAATTCTGTGTTAGACTACTAGTCATCAGTGTTTATAAGCATCTTTTATCATAACCATAGAGACTCATGGTCATTTTGTTCTCTTTGTCCCCAGAAATCGCAGACGGCTTGCAGGATGCGTTTATCCAAAGTACGTTCCACAAACTAATACTGTATGTCCAATCATTAACCAGAAACTTCTGCACAGTTTTCTGGTGATTCATTGTATAGTACGTTAGCACAAGGAACTTCATTTTGTAAATGGACAGTCTTGCTTTATTTTATTGACAAGGAAAGGGTGACTGTGTGGATAACTTCTTATATAAAAAAAATGGTGTTTAAATGTCCTTCAGTACATGTAAACCAATAAGATAACAGGTATGCTTAAAGTTGATCCATGTGTGTAGAAGCTCATGCTCCTCACATATGTTTGACACTGTACGTATCTTACAAGAAGATCATGAAGGCTAATAGTTTAACTGTCCCACAGGTGTCAGCAAGGCGTCCTCATGATGGCAGACACAGACCACAGACAGCAGCAAGGGACACACACTTCGGCATATTGAATACGTTCAACATGACACCAGCAATGCAAGGACATTGGCAGCGGCTTGCCTATGACCAACATTAACAATGTCAATGTTTTTGACATGCATGCTATAAGGATTTCTACTACGTTTAGCCAGTATTTTATTTTAGATCTTCAAGTAGTTAACACCACTTTTGGACGTTTTGGTAAAGCTAACATGTTCAAGCTATATGTATGATTCAGAAGAATTTACGTGTGGAGTATCACAATAGGTGTCTTTGAAACGTATGTACGTATCAACGTAAGTTTTATGTTTTACTAAGACTAGTGTATTAGTAGTAAAATGGGGCAAATATTTGTGTGTATCTGTGCGAAGATCTCGTTCTAGACGTAACGTTAATTACATTAAGTCATAAAGACAGCCTAAATATATTTTTTCGAATGAAATGCTCTTCTGAATTGAAATGAATCGATATATACGGCCTTGAACACACTCACTTGTGCTTTGGAATATGTATGAATACAATTTATCTAACTAGCTTTACTTGTCAGTACCGCTCTCTCTCTCTCATGGCAAGGCATTTTCACTCTCTCTGAGGAACTCCTTACCTCCCAGGTCCCTCCAGTACCACTAGGCTGCGGAAAAACGTAAATCTGTGCAAAGATCAGGAACTTAAACTTGGCACGCCCTCGAGGGTTTTCCATATGGCATTGTATAAAGGCCATGTTTGGAAGAGTTGTTTGGAAGAGTTTGTGGGAAAGATGGGATGGAAATGTTGCAATTAAGAGAGCAAAAGCTTGGAAGAGTTACAGGAATGATGAGACGCTAATACTACAAGTCAACCTGAGCCCATTTTCTCCTGTTCACTTAAAGCGACCTGAAACATAGATCTAAAACGACAGAAAAGGTGTTAGTACTACATGATGTAATGTCTAACATCTAGCGTCTTTTTCAGATTCTTACTTACACATTTGGACCCAGCGGGATCGTGACGATTAATCACGATTCCCTATGGCGTTTTATGATAGTTGACCAAATTATTTGCATGTATCAAAAGCGACCCCTATTAAAAGTATTATTCAGTTGCAGTACTGCAGCCCTCCAGCTGCTAATCTACAAACAGGTGTCAGCAACAGTCATCGCCTCACTACAAAACGCCGTTGGCATCGATGGTTGTTTTGAG
>NC_049984.1:11068841-11069664 GCF_000003815.2 Branchiostoma floridae
CACACACACACACACACACACATACACAATCACACACACACAAAGCCTTACGCAGCACACACACTGCGCGCACTGCAACACACACACACCCAGGGCCTGCCCGACGTGTGTGTGTGTGTGTGTGTGTTGTACTTCGCTGTGTGTGTGTGTAGTTTGACTTCAGTGTGCATGTTGTACTGGTATTTGTGTGCTCGTGTTTTCTGGGAAATAATTAAAATTAATCTTGAGTTCCATTCTGTCTATGTAATAATTGGTATCAACTGACGTTTAACAATGACTTTTACGTAATGACCATCATCTTAATGTACTAGTAATTCATTGCAAGTTTTTGAACACTGCGACCATACCACGGTGTAAATAGCAAGAGGCCTGTGCGGAACCTAGGTGGAGTAGCTGTATTGTACAGCAAGATGAACGCTGCATTGACAAGTTCAAGATCACGTAAAAGACGATAATGGTGTCTCATTCATCCATCAATAAATACCCGATACATTCATTCGACACACACACACACACATACACAATCACACACACACAAAGCCTTTCGCAGCACACACACGCGCGCACTGCAACACACACGCACAGGGCCTGCCCGACGTGTGTGTGTGTTGTACTTCGCTGTGTGTGTGTGTATTTTGACTTCAGTGTGCGTGTTGTACTGCTGTGTTTGCGTGTTTTTTGGGAAATAATTAAAATTAATCTTGAGTTCCATTCTGTTTATGTAATAATTGGTATCAACTGACGTTTAACAATGAGTTTTACGTCATGACTATCATCTTTCTGTAATTCATTTGCATTCGCAATTGTTTGAACACTGCGACCA
>NC_049984.1:11069764-11072776 GCF_000003815.2 Branchiostoma floridae
AGATCGAGACCAACAGCGTTTAACAAGAGGATAGGATGTTTTAGCAAACTTGTCAGTTTTACATACTTCCAAACACACTTCTACACAGTTCAATCTGAATAAAAGCAACCAGAATATATATCAATTTGATATATATTCTGGTTGCTTTTATTCGGACAAACAACCATGTTGCAGCCGACAAAGTACCGTTTCTACGGTCAGTAGTTTCAGTACTATACTAGTACTACAGTGGATGTTGAAGTAACACTCGGACAGTCGGACTAGTTAAATGCTTTTGATTTAGGAACTGTTACATTAACTCGTTACAAAGAAATCCTTTCAGTACAATCAGAACAGATAGATGTTGTAGACCAGTGCACTGCGAACAACTTCAAGAACAGGATTGATAAATACATCGAAGCCGTACTTGACAGAGGAACGACACTGTGTGGGTCTGTGGGCTACCTGCCTTCCAGCTCCTGACCGCGCGGGGACTACAGCCTCTGCGGTTCTGGTAAAATGTTGAGCCATTTGTTGACCTCGTCTTATTCATATCCAGTAAACATTATGGCACATATAATGTACCGTAAAGTCTCATACTTTGCCTCGATGTCCTCTAACAACTATGTTGTAGGCCGCCATGTTTGTCGACGTTCTGAAGTATCCGTGGAAACCTTGGAACACACGACTTTATTACGTTGTATGTTTTGGATGCTGTCATTGGCCGTTGCCAAGCAAGCACCGGCCAATGACGTTACTTGTACCATTTTTACGGGAATGGTAACATGCTGACATCTAGCGGTACCTGATATTATTGCAGCATGTGGCCGTTTCAGTACTGCAGTACTGCAGCTACATAATAGAGGTCGCTTTTGATCCATGCGGCAAATACGGCCATTTTCATGGAATTACAGCTGCAAATTCATATTTTTGTCCCCGTGCTTTTCTTTTTACAGAATACCCCTTTGTGCAAAAATGGATCATACCAAAATTTAGGCAGTTAACTTAGAGTTAAACCATGAACCAATGAAAATAACCTCCTCTCCTACAAGTAAGGGGAGGTTATTTTCATCTCTTTCCTGGAAGAAATCTGGAACTACAGAATGCATGAGATTTGCTGCAACAGTATGGGATCCGTATACAAAGAAAGACAAAGATAAACTTGAAAGGGTACAGAACCAAGCTGCCCGATTCTGTACAAACAACTACAACAGGGATGCTAGTGTTACCAAAATGAAAACAGATCTACAGTGGACATCACTTGAAGACAGAAGGAAAATGTCCAGACTTTGCATGATGTACAAAATGACCAATAAGCTGGTGGACGTACCGACTGATAAGTATCTAATACCAGCTCAAAAAAGAACAAGAAACAGCCATGACTTCAAGTACCAGAGTTTCCAAGCTAGGATTGATGTGTTCAAAAATTCGTATTTTCCCAGAACTATCGTAGATTGGAATTTGTTATCACCAAGTACAGTAGGGGCATCTTCTCTGGATAGTTTTAAAGAACGCTTGCAGTTAGATGTGCAAAAGTTAGGTGTGACGGATCGTTCAGTGTAATATAACCAGCTGCTGCCGCGCCGCGTGCCTGCGAAGCTGGTGTGTTACGCCGAATGGCGGTTATACCGGCTATATAGATACAGATACAGATTTGTGGTTCGTTAGATCACCCCGCTTTGTAATAGACGGGGCTACATACGGAGGGCCAAGTGTTGCAAAATTATACACACACAAATCGCGCGCATCACACAAACATAGCGCAAGTTCAACACACACACACAACCCCAGATTCCAACACACACACACACAAATCGCGCGCATCACACAAACATAGCGCAAGTGCAACACACACACACAACCCCAGATTCCAACACACACACACACAAATCGCGCGCATCACACAAACATAGCGCAAATACAACACACACACGACCCCAGATTCCAACACACACACACACGAATCGCGCGCATCACACACACACAGCTTAAGTGCAACACACACACAACGCCACTTCTGTTTCGCACACACAACTCCAGATTCCAACACAAACACACACACACACACAACCACAGTACCACTTCTGTCTGTCACACTCATATCTCACAGATTCTTGTTCAATCACTCCCCCCCCCCCCTCCGTTACTTTAACAACGTTCAAGATAAAGGTAGTTATCTGGTATGAATGGAGATGTATGCATATATTGTTGGAAACGAATGTGGACTCATAACCAGCTACAAAATTAACGGAGGCTGTACTGTTCATACCGTACAGCCAGATAAATGAGAAGATGTCAAGTTCAACATTCATTCATCGATGCGTGATACCACCCAAATACACAACCACACACAAACAGCTGTGAAACTTGCAACACGTACATTCATCGTCTGGAATGTGTGTGTGTCTGTATGTTTGTGTTTGCATTAATTATTGCTTTTGCGTTCCTCAGGTAACACTTGAAGCATGACTCCTTATTTCAACAAGTTCAAGGACAAATAAAAGACAGAAAGGCTATCTCACCCACTGCCCAATAAATGCATTTATTGGGCCGCGAAAACATTCGATAGAGGTGTTCCGGACCGGGTGATACTTTTCTGAATCGCATGGGCTCTAAGTTGCTGTTCGGTTACAATTTTTTGTTCGAGGAGTCGTAAGACACACACACACACTGTGCCACTTGCAACACACACACACACTCGGCGTCTGCCCAGTATGTGTGTGTGTGTGTGTGTTGCCTCCAGTATGTGTGTGTGTTTGCGTGGCAATGAATTATATTCAATTTGACCTTATTGCGATTGCGTTCCAGTAGTGATATTATTTATATTATTACCTGTAGTTTGACGATGAGTTTTACGTCCTCACCATTATCTTTCTTTGGTTGTTTCATACCCTAGACATCTATAAACAGCAATAGTATCCCAGTGTAGATAGCAAAGGGGTTGAATGTTGCAGGGATTCTTACAGCCAGTTAGATGAAGAGACGACAAGCACATGGACATATAATAGACGACAATGCTATTCACCCATAAGA
>NC_049984.1:11072876-11073290 GCF_000003815.2 Branchiostoma floridae
AAAATGACAAGATCAAGATCACTTAAAAGACGATAATGGTGTCTCATTCATTCATCCATCAATATATACCCGATACATTCATTCAACACACACACACACACACACACACACATACATGTACACTATCACGTACACACACACAAAGTCTTACGCAGCACACACACTGCGCGCACTGTAACACACACACACACTCAGGGGCTGCCCGACGTGTGTGTGTGTGTTGTACTTCGCTGTGTGTGTGTGTATTTTGACTTTAATGTGCGTGTAGTACTGCTGTGTGCGCGTGTTTTTTTGGGACATAATTAAAATCAATCTTGAGTATCCGTTCTGTTTATGTCATAATTGGTATCAACTCACGTTGAACAATGAGTATTACGTCAAGTCCATCATCATTATGTAATTCATTCGCATTCG
>NC_049984.1:11074745-11084609 GCF_000003815.2 Branchiostoma floridae
ATAGCAAGAGGCCTGGGCGGAATCTAGAGTAGCTGTATTGTACAGCAAGATGAACGCGAAAATGACAAGTTCAAGGGCACATAAAAGACGATAACGGTGTTTCATCCATTCATCATACATTCATGATACATTCATTCAACCACACACACACATACATACATGTACACTATCACACGCACACAAAGTCTTACGCAGCACACACACGCGCGCACTGCAACACACACACACACAGGGCCTGCCCGACGTGTGTGTGTGTGTTGTACTTCGCTGTCTGTGTGTGTATTTTGACTTCAGTGTGCGTGTTGTACTGGTATTTGTGTGCGCGTGTTTTTTTGGGAAATAATTTTAATTGATCTTTAGTTCCATTCTGTTTATGTCATAATTGGTATCAACTGAGGTTTAACAATGAGTTTTACGTCATGACCATCATCTTTCTGTAATTCATTTGCATTCGCAAGTATTTGAACACTGCGACCATACCACGGTGTACATAGCAAGAGGCCTGGGCGGAATCTAGAGTAGCTGTATTGTACAGCAAGATGAACGCGAAAATGACAAGTTCAAGGGCACGTAAAAGACGATAATGGTGTCTCATTCACCCATCAATAAATGCCCGATACATTCATTCAACACACACACACACACACACACACACACACACACACACACACACACACAATGTTATGCAGCACACACACTGCGCGCACTGCAACACACACTCACATAGGGCCTGCCCGACGTGTGTGTGTGTGTTGTACTTCGCTGTCTGTGTGTGTATTTTGACTTCAGTGTGCGTGTTGTACTGGTATTTGTGTGCGCGTGTTTTTTGGGGAAATAATTTTAATTGATCTTTAGTTCCATTCTGTTTATGTCATAATTGGTATCAACTGACGTTTAACAATGAGTTTTACGTCATGACCATTATCTTTGTGTAATTCATTCGCAAGTGTTTGAACACTGCGACCATACCACGGTGTAAATAGCAAGAGGCCTGTGCGGAACCTAGTGTAGCTGCATTGTACAGTAAGATGAACGCAAAAATGACAAGTTCAAGGACACGTAAAAGACGATAATGTTGTTTCATTCATCCATCAATAAATACCCGATTCTTTCATTCAACACACACAAACACATACACAATCACACACACACAAAGTCTTGCGCAGCACACACACTGCGCGCACTGCAACACACACACACACAGGGCCTGCCAGACGTGTGTGTGTGTTGTACTTCGCTGTGTGTGTGCGCGCATTTTGACTTCAGTGTGCGTGTTTTGGGGAAATAATTAAAATTGATCTTGAGTTCCATTCTGTTTATCTTGTAATTGGTATCAACTGACGTTTAACAATGAGTTTAACGTCACGACCATCATCTTTGTGTAATTCATTCGCAAGTGTTTGAACACTGCGACCATACCACGGTGTAAATAGCAAGAGGCCTGTGCGGAACCTAGGTGGAGTAGCTGTATTGTACAGCAAGATGAACGTGAAAATGACAAGTTCAAGATCAGGTAAAAGATGATAATTATTTCTCATTCATTCATCTATCAATAAATACCCGATACATTCATTCAACACACACACACACACACACACACACACACACACACACATACATACACAATCACACACACACAAAGTATTACGCAGCACACACACTGCGCGCACTGCAACACACACACTCAGGGTCTGCCCGACGTGTGTGTGTGTTGTACTTCGCTGTGTGTGTGTGTATTTTGACTTCAGTGTGTGCGTTGTACTGGTATCTGTGTGCGCGTGTTTGGGGGTTAATACTTATAATTGATTTTGAGTTCTATTCTGTTTATGTCATAATTGGTATCAACTGACGTTTAACAATGAGTTTTACGTCATGACCATCATCTTTGTGTAATTCATTCGCAAGTGTATGAACACTGCGACCATACCACGGTGTCAATAGGAAGAGGCCTCGGTGGAATCTTGAGTAGCTCTAATGTTCAGCCAGATGAATGCTAAGATGACAAGTTCAAGGGTTCGTAAAAGACGATAATGGTGTCTAATTCACCCATCAATAAATAAATACACGATAAATTCATTGAAGACCCACACATACATACACAATCACACACACACAGAAAGTCTTACGCAGCACACACACTGCGCGCACTGCAACACACACACTCAGGGCCTGCCCGACGTGTGTGTGTGTTGTACTTCGCTGTGTGTGTGTGCAATTTGACTTCAGTGTGTACGTTGAACTGGTATCTGTGTGCGCGTGTTTTTGGTGAAATAATTTTAATTGACCTTGAGTTCCATTCTGTTTATGTCATAATTGGTATGAACTGACGTTTAACAATGAGTTTTACGTATTTTCCATCTTCTTTATGTAGTTCATTCGCAAGTGTTTGAACGCTGCGACCATACCACGGTGTAAATAGAAAGAGGCCTGGGCGGAACCTAGAGTAGCTGTATTGTACAGCAAGATGATTGGTACGTTGACAAGTTCAAGATAACGTAAAAGACGACAATGGTTTCTCATTCACCCATCAATAAATACCTGATACATTCCATTTAACACACACACACACACACACACACACACACACACACACACACACACACATACACAATCACACACACACAAAGTCTTGCGCAGCACACACACTGCGCGCACTGCAACACACACACTCAGGGCCTGCCCGACGTATGTGTGTGTGTTGTACTTCGCTGTGTGTGTGTGCATTTTGACTTCAGTGTGCGTGTTGTACTTGTATCTATGTGAGCGTGTTTTTGGGAAAATAATTTTAATTGATCTTGAGTTCAATTCTGTTTATGTCATAATTGGTATCAACTGATGTTTAACAATGAGTTTAACGTTATGACCATCATCTTTGTGTAATTCATTCGCTAATGTATGATCACTATGAACACTGCGACCATATTACGGTGTAAATAGGAAGAGGCCTGGGTAGTATCTTCAGTAGCTCTAATGTTCAGCCAGATGAATGCCAAGATGACAAGTTCAAGGGTTCGTAAAAGACAATCATGGTGTCTCATTCAATCATTAATAGATACCCGATACATTCATGCAATACCCACACACTAATACCGCGGCGCAATCACACACACACAAAGTCTTACGCAGCACACACACTGCGCGCACTACCACACACACACACAGAGCCTGCCCGACGTGTGTGTGTGTGTGTGTGTTGTACTTCGCTGTGTGTGTGTGCATTTTGACTTCAGTGTGCGTGTTTTTACTGGTATTTGTGTGCTGGTGTTTTGGGGCAAATGATTATAATTGATCTTGAGTTCTATTCTGTTCATGTTAGGTATCAACTGAGGCTTTGCCACGAGTTTTACGTCATAACCATCGTATTTGTGTAATTCTTTCGCAAGTGTATACGGAACACTGCGACCATATACCACGGTGTAAATAGGAAGAGGCCTGGGTGGAACCTAGAGTAGCTGTATTGTACAGCAAGATGAACGCGAAAATGACAAGTTCAATGGTACATAAATAATATGACGATAATGATGTCTCATTTATTCAAAATTATAAATACCCGATACATTCATTCAACACACACACACACACACATACGCAGTCACACACACACACAATCTAACTCAGCATACACACTGCTGCGCGCACTGCAACACACACACTCAAGGCCTGCCCGACATGTGTGAGTGTGTTGTATTTCGCTGGGTGTGTGTGCGTTTTGACTTCAGTGTGCGTATTTTTGCTGGTATTTGTGCGTGTGTGTGGGGAAGGATCAATTATATGACTGTAATTGATTTTCCGGTCTGTTTATAGATAGAAAGATAGATAGATAGATAAATTCATATAAGTATCAACTGACGTTTATCAATGAGACATGACCATGATACTTTAACTTGTTATTCATTCGCAAGTGTATGAACAGTGACTGTACCCCGCTGTTAATAGCAATAGCCGAATAGGCCTGGCGGAACCTAGTCTCTACCAGACTCCGGGTCGCTGGAAAACCGTAGAAATGGAACAAATAGAGGAGTAAGCCGGCCAGAGGAGTGTAGCCGGCCAGGGAAAAAGTACGCGTCTTTATTACTATGATTTGGTTATTTGTTCAAGAGGCTATGGTTAGCAACAGTAGTAAAAAGCAAAACAGGCTGAAATTTTATATTCTTCATTTAATGCCATATCTGATTATTACAGTAAATTTAATGAGTATTACGTTTAACGTATTAGTATCATCATTTTAATCATTAGGTGATTTATACACGTGTCTATGTTTAGCGGCAGTAGCACCTTGTAAATGGCATAACGTTTTGAACCTAGATTAGAACATGGCCATCTTTCCTAGAGGTATATTACAGCCAGATTAATGCCAAGTTGACAAGTTCAAGACCACATAAAACTTAAAAGAAGGCAATCGTATCGCCCCCTATGAATCACAATATGATATACCTTATACTATGAACTTATCCAACGCACACACAGATACACAATCACACATACTCGCGTACACAGCACACACACACACACACTGCGTGCACTACAGCACACACACACAGGGCCTGCCCGACATGTGTGTGCTGCCTCACTGTGTGTGTGTGTGTGTGTATGTTTGGACTCTAGTGTGTGTATATCTGCGTTTGTGTGTGCGTGCAAGAAGTTACTTTGTTCTTTCCAACTTTGTATCTTGTATTGTCAAAACCTGGCTGGCGTACTTCAAGAAAAATGACAAAATAGAAGCCCGATAAAAACGACTAGAAAAACGTTTTAACAGCCGGAGCCTAACCTCTGCTTGTAGAGTGTTTAACCGCGCTTTGGGACGATTATCACAGTGGTGCCAACTTTCCAAACAAACAAACTCATCCGCTCGCTTTGGTCATTAGGGCGATTTTTGTTCAGTAATCTTTTTCGGCTTGATCAAGGACGTTATAGAGATTTATATAACGTCCTTGGCTCGATTTAAAATGGTATTACAATTTTATCATCATTGGTATTCATTGTATCCAACTTTGTAACCAACTTTGTATCCAACTTTGTATCAAGAAAGAAATTGAACAAGGAGGTTTTTATCTGCGAGCCTGAGGACTGAGAGCTGAGTAAACAATCTGGTAATCCTCTCCCCAAAAACAATGGCAGTGTGTTGCCAACAAGGTGTTGTAAAACTTGAAACAAATTTCACACAAGGTTGTGAAGATATGTGCGAGGCAGCTTAATTCCCCAGGGTTATGAATGAGAACAAAGGGACCCCCAATAATGTACGGTTTGCTGGGGGAACAAACGACATGCTCAAAATGTGTGTATTTTGCTGCGGAAAGGGCGGAGCAGTACTACTAGATCCACATAGGTATTTTTATTCTCCTTGCTCCAATAATCTAACTGATTGCATGCTACGCTGTGCTCCCCAGAGAAACTTGGCACCGGGCGGTGGTAAACTCATTAAAAAAACTTTTTGACGATTACCACGGAGGTGCAAACTTTCCGCATTCATCAGGCCACGTTGGCTTCATAATACGGATGACATCCGAGCGCACATCAATTTTCGGACATTAATGCCAAAATGAATAACAAAGTAAAAAAAAGATGTTGAAGCACAAAAATAAAAAAATCTCCAGATGGGCACGTAATACGCACACAATGTTTGATCATTTGTTCACGACCTTCACGACCACTTCGAATTGAAGATTTTATAATGACTGCCACTTTTTTCTTTCGGCAGTTTCGCATATGCACATCAGTTTTGCCGTTCCCGTAGGATTGCATCAATATGATTAAATCAACATGGCCTTATGTTGTTATAAGTGCTGACAAACGATTCCCCGCTCGTTTGCATTGGGTCATTCAATGCTTCATTTACAAAGTCAGCATTTTTGTCTCCCAGTTTCTCCCAGTTTTAACTATTTTCCTAAAAAAACACGCGCACACAAATGCCAGTAAAAACACGCACTCAGAAGTCAAAATGCGCACACATACACAGTTAAGTACAACACACACACATGTCGGGCAGGCCCTGAGCGTGTGTGTGTTGTAGTGCGGCAGTGTGTGTGTTGCGTAAGACTTTGCGTGTGTGTGATTGTGCATTTGTGTTTGAGTCTTGAATGAATTTATCAGGTATTAATTGATGGATGAATGAGACACCATTATCGTCTGTTACGTTATCTTGAACTTGACAATGTAGCGTTCATCTTGCTGTACAATACAGCTACTCTAGGTTCCGCCCAGGCCTCTTGCTATTTTAAAACACCGTGTTATGGCTGCAATTCGCTCAGTGTGTGTGTGTGTATGTTTTGACTCGTGTGTGTGTGTGTCTTCGTCTGAGTGTGTGCGTGCAATGAATTACATTTTTCTTTTCAATTTTGCAATCCTCAGTTCACGCCATAAATAATATTCCACGTTCGCTTCGGTCATTCGGTCATGTGCATTTGTGTTTGAGTCTTGAATGAATGTATCGGGTATTTATTAATGAATGAATGAGACACCACTATCGTCTGTTACGTGATTTTGAACTTGTCAATGTAGAAATCATCTTGATGTACCAAACAGCTACTCTAGGTTCCGCCTAGGCCTCTTGCTATTTTAAAACACCGTGGTATGGTCGCTGTGTTCAAAAACTTAATAAATTACACAAAGATGATGGTCATGACGTGGTTGATACCAATTATGACATAAACAGAATGGAACTCAAGGTAAATTTTAATTATTTCCCTCAAAACACGTGCACATAGATACCAGTACAACACGCACACTGAAGTCAAAATACAATTCGCTCAGTGTGTGTGTGTGTATTTTGACTCTAGTGTGTGTGTGCCGTCTTCGTCTGAGTGTGTGATTGCAATGAATTACATTGTTCTTTTCTATTTTGCAATCCTCAGTTCACATGATAACTAATATCATTGAAGTACCTATAGTAAAACAATGAGTATTACGTCTTGGAGCCTGATAGAGGCTAAGCTAGCGAGGCCAGCATGGCGTAAGTAGCAAAACGGGCTGTATATCTCGGACATGTATATTACAGCCAGATAAGTGAAAAGAGCCACATAAAGGATGACAATGGTATCTCCCTCCATAAATCATAAAAGATGTCCCATAAACTTATCCAACGCACACACAGATACACAATCACGCACACACAACGACGTATACAGCACACACACACACACGAACACACACACTGTGTACTACAACACACACACTCAGGACCTGTTCGACATGTGTGTGTGTGCTGTACTTCGCTGTGTGTGTGCGCATTTTGACTTCAGTGTGCGTGTTGTACTGGTCTTTATGTGCGCGTGTTTTCTCAGAAATAATTATAATTGATCTTGACTTCTATTCTGTTTATGTCATACTTGGTATCAAATGACGTTTAACAATGAGTTTTACGTCATGACCATTATCTTTGTGTGAATTCATTTACAATTGTATACTGCGACCATACCACGGTGTAAATAGCAAGAGGCCGGGCGGAAGCTAGAGTAGCTGTATTGTACAGCAAGATGAACGCGAAAATGACAAGTTCAAGGGCACACAGAAGACGACAATGGTGTCTCATCCATTCATCAATAAATACCCGATAAATTCATTCAAGACCCACCCATACACATACACAATCACACACACACAAAGTCTTACGCAGCACACACACTGCGCGCACTACCACACACACACTCAGGGCCTGCCCGACATGTGTGTGAGTGTTGTACTTCGCTGTGTGTGTGTGCATTTTGACTTCAGTGTGCGTGTTGTGCTGTTATTTGTGTGTGCGTGTTTTGGGGGAAATGATTATAATTTATCTTGAGTTCTATTCTGTTTAGGGGATAATGGAATGAACCTGATATTGTAGCAATGAATGTAAGTAGCGGGCATCAGTTTCGTGTATTTTATTCGCAAGTGCATTAACTCTGTGAGCTCAGCTCGGTGTAAATAGGAAGATGCCTGGCTGGAACCTAATCTCCAAGCAGATATTGCTGTGGCAAATGGGAAGGAGTGTAGCGGACAGAGGAGTTATTGGCTACATCGAAGCCAGTAACTCCTTTGCCGGCTAAACTCCTTCCCATTTGCCACAGCAATATCTGCTTGGAGATTAGCCGGAACCTAGAGTAGCTGTATTGTACAGCAAGATGAACGTGAAAATGACAAGTTCAAGGGCACATAAAAGACGACAATGGTGTCTCATCCATTCATCAATAAATACCCAATAAATTCATTTTCAAGACCCCCCCACACAAACACTATCACACACAATTTTTTACGCAGCACACACACTGCGCGCACTGCCCGACATGTGTGTGAGTGTTGTACTGTTATTTGTGTGCGCGTTTTGGGGGAAATAATTATTATTGATCTTGTGTTCTAATCTGTTTATGTCATAATTGGTATCAAATGGCGTTTAACAATGAGTTTTACGTCACGACCATCATCTTTGTGTAATACATTCGCAAGTGTATTAAGATCTATTAACACTGTTACTATACCACGGTGTAAATGCAACATGTAGCCAGAGGCCGGCGGAACCTAGAGTAACTGTATTGAACAGCAAGATGAACGCGAAAATGACAAGTTTAAGGGCACATAAAAGACAACAACGGTGTCTCATTCATTCATCAATAAATTCAAGATACATTCATTCAACACACACACACGCATACACAATCACACACAAAGTCTTATGCAGCACACACACACTGCGCTCAGTACAGCACACACACACAGTGCCTGCTCGACATGTGTGTGATGCAATTCGCTCAGTGTGTGTGTGTGCATGTTTTGACTCGAGTGTGTGTGTGAAATGAATTACATTGTTCTTTTAAATTTTACAAACCTCAGTTCATGCCATATCTAATATTATTTTATTGAAGTACCTATATAGTAACACAATGAGTATTACGTCATCAGTACTATGTTTATTATACTAGTAATTAGGTGATTTACACTCGAGTCTACTTGGCTAGGGGAACAAACGACATGCTCCGAAATGTCTGTATTTTGCTGCGGAAAGGGCGGAGCAGTACTACTTCCACATAGGTCTATTCTTGTTCTCCTTGCTCCCGTGATCTAACTATTGCATGGTACGCTGAGCTCCCAGAGAAACTTGTCACCGGGCGGTGGTAAACTAAAAACAAACAACTTTTTGACGATTATCACGTAGGTGCAAACTTTCCGCATGCGGTGTTCTCATTCACGACGTTCGCCCCACTTCCGTTTGTTTACAAATATTGACTTCCTGGGAATTGTGGCCCCTGTGGCAGTATGCAGGCTGCCTTTGTGACACAATTTCTTCTCCTTCGTCATTTCAAGGACGTTATATGAAACACCATTATCGTCTTTTACGTGTCCTTGAACTTGTCATTTTCGCGTTCATCTTGCTGTACAATACAGCTACTCTAGTTTCCGTCCAGGCCTCTTGCTATTTTAAAACACCGTGTTATGGTCGCAGTGTTCATACAGTTGCGAATGAATTACACAAAGATGATGGTCATGACGTAAAACTCATTGTTAAACGTCAGTTGATACCAATTATGACATAAACAGAATGGAACTCAAGACCAATTTTCATTATTTCCCCCAAAACACGCGCACACAGATACCAGTACAACACGCACACTGAAGTCAAAATGCGCGCACACACACCGAAGTACAGCACACACACACACGTCGGGCAGACCCTGAGTGTGTGTGTTGCAGTGCGCGCAGTGTGTGTGCTGCGCAAGACTTTGTGTGTGTGTGATTTTGTATGTGTTTGTGTGTGTTTGTTTGTTGAATGAATGTATCGGATATTTATTGATGAATGAGACACTATTGTCGTCTTTTATGTGCCCTTGAACTTGTCAATGTAGCGATCATCTTGCTGTCACGATACAGGTGCCCAGGCCTCTTGCTATTAAACCG
>NC_049984.1:11087132-11089074 GCF_000003815.2 Branchiostoma floridae
TTCACGTTGATCTTGCTGTACAACACAGCTACTCCAGTTAGGTTCCGCGCAGGCGTCTTGCTATGAACACAGTGGGATGGTAGCAGTGTTCATACACTTGCGAATGAATTACACAAAGATGATGGTCGTGGCGTTAAACTCATTGTTAAACGTCAGTTGATGCCAATTACAACATAAACAGAATGGAGCTCAAGATCAATTTTAATTATTTCCCCAAAACACGCACACGGAAGTCAAAATGCGCACACACACACAGAGAGAGTACAACGACACACACACGCGGATGGCAGTCCCAGAGTGTGTGTGTGTATGCAGAGCGCGCAGAGTGTGTGCTGCCTAGACTTTGTGAGTGTGTGTGATTGTGTATGTGTTTGTGTGTGTTGAATGAAAGAATCGGGTATTTATTGATGGATGAATGAGACATGCATTATCGTCTTTTACGTGTCCGTGAACTTGTCATTTTCGCATTCATCTTGCTGTACAATACAGCCGCACTATATGGTTCCGCCCGGCCTCTTGCTATTTACACCGTGGTATGGTCGCTGTGTTCATACACTTGCCACTGAATAAAACAAAGATGATGGACATGGCGTAAAACTCTTTGTAAAACGTCAGTTGAAACCAATTATGACATAAACAGAATGGAACTCCAGATCAATTTTAATTATTTCCCCAAAAACACGCGCACACAGATTAATACCAGTAAAACACGCACACTGAAATCAAAATGCACACACACACACACACACACACACACACACAGCGAAGTACAACACACACACACGTCGGGCAGGCCCTGAGTGTGTGTGTTGCATTGCGCGCAGTGTGTGTGCTGCGTAAGACTTTGTGTGTGTGTGATTGTGTATGTGTTTGTGTGTGTTGAATGAAAGAATCGGGTATTTATTGATGGATGAGTGAAACACCATTATCGTCTTTTACGTGTCCTTGAACTTGTCATTTTCACGTTCATCTTGCTGTACTAGCTGTACTCTAGTTTCCGTCCAGGCCTCTTGCTATTTACACCGTGGTATGGTCGCAGTGTATTACACAAAGATGGTGGTCGTGACGTTAAACGTATTGTTAAACGTCAGTTGATACCAATTATGTCATAAACAGAATGGAACTCAAGATCAATTTTAATTATTTCCCCAAAACACGCGCACACAGATACCAGTACAACACGCACACTGAAGTCAAAATGCACACACACACAGCGAAGTACAACACACACATGTCGAACAGGCCCTGAGTGTGTGTGTGTTGTAGTGCACACAGTGTGTGTGTGCTGTATACGTCGTTTTGTGTGTGTGTGATTATCTATCTGTGTGTGCGTTGCATAAGTTTATCGTACATCTTTTATGATTTATGGAGGGAGATACGATCGCCGTCTTTTATGTTTCTCCTGAACTTGTTATCTTCTCAATCATCTGCTTGTATAATACAGGTACAGATACGCTAGATCTAGCCCGTTTTGCTTACACCATGCTAGCCTCGCTAGCTATAGACTCGTGTGTAAATCACCTAAGTATAATAAACATACTGCTGATGACGTAATATTCACTGTTTGACTATAGGTACTTCAATGATATCAGTTATGGCATGAACCGAGGATTGCAAAATTGAAAAGAACAATGTAATCCATTGTACGCACACACAAAAACATACAAAAACACTGGGCGAATTTCAACACACACGGGGTCGAGCAGGCCCTGTGTGTGTGTGTGTTGTAGTGGGCGCAGTGTGTGTGTGTGTGTGTGTGTGTGTGTGTCCTGTCTGTGAGTGTGTGATTGTGTACAGGTCTGCATGTGTGTGTGCTTGTTGAATACATATATTGTGTATCTATTGTTGAATGGATGAGTCACCATTGCCGTCTTTATGTACCCTTGAATTTGTAATCCTGGGCTCTTGCTATATACACCGGGTACGGTCGCTGTTCACTGGC
>NC_049984.1:11092245-11093724 GCF_000003815.2 Branchiostoma floridae
CACTGGGATACTATTGCTGAATAAATGAAATAAATAAAAAGATTTAAAGTAAATATAATAATATTTAGAGAAGAATGTTAAAATAATATGGAAAGTCATGAAATTAAAATAGTTTACAGTCTGTAAATAAAAACAATAAGGTCAAAGTGAATATAATTCATTGCCACGCATACACACACACATCCTGGAGCAACACACACACACACACACATACTGGGCAGACGCTGAGTGTGTGTGTGTGTTGCAAGTGGCACAGTGTGTGTGTGTGTCTTACGGCTTCAGTGTATGTGCGTGTGAGTGTGTTTCTTTGCGTATGTGTTGGATAAATTTTCGGCCGTCGGGCGATCCTTCCCGCGGTCGTGCTGGAACCTCGGGTGATACGGAATACACCGTGTTGTATTTTATTTATGTCATACCCACCTGAGAAACATATGTTTCGATGCGAAATTCACCAGAAGTTGAGAAAATGTTGTGTCCTCGAACAAAAAATTGTAACCGAACAGCAACTTAGAGCCCATGCGATACAGAAAAGTATCACCCGGTCCGGAACACCTCTATCGAATGTTTTCGCGGCCCAATAAATGCATTTATTGGGCAGTGGGTGAGATAGCCTTTCTGTCTTTTATTTGTCCTTGAACTTGTTGAAATAAGGAGTCATGCTTCAAGTGTTACCTGAGGAACGCAAAAGCAATAATTAATGCAAACACAAACATACAGACACACACACATTCCAGACGATGAATGTACGTGTT
Source organism: Branchiostoma floridae (assembly GCF_000003815.2). Classification (NCBI taxonomy): domain Eukaryota; kingdom Metazoa; phylum Chordata; class Leptocardii; order Amphioxiformes; family Branchiostomatidae; genus Branchiostoma; species Branchiostoma floridae. The sequence continues at coordinate 11,092,998 of NC_049984.1, forward strand.
GCAAGTTTCACAGCTGTTTGTGTGTGGTTGTGTATTTGGGTGGTATCACGCATCGATGAATGAATGTTGAACTTGACATCTTCTCATTTATCTGGCTGTACGGTATGAACAGTACAGCCTCCGTTAATTTTGTAGCTGGTTATGAGTCCACATTCGTTTCCAACAATATATGCATACATCTCCATTCATACCAGATAACTACCTTTATCTTGAACGTTGTTAAGAGTCATTGCACGAGAAAACCAGGCAAAACCAGGCAGGGGCCGGAAGATGGGGGTCGGCCAAATCGGCTCATACTTTGTATGTGTGATAGGTATGTGGAACTATGAACAGCCATATAGTTAAAACCCTCCAGCTATTTTTCATTGTGGAGATATGGGACCCCCCTCAGAGACCCTCGAAAATCCAACAATTTATGACTGAAAATTACCGAACTTGCGATGGCTACGCTAATAAATGTGATAACGATGAGAATATAATCTTTGTGTTTTCATACAGCATGGACTCCCTAGTTTCACAGACCAAAAGTTGAAGATGAAACATTGAACTTGAGAGGGTGTACTTGGGGGTTACTAGAACCACTAAAAGCAGAATTTTCATCTCTGTGAATTTTAGTTCTTTTTAAGGCGGAATATTTTCTATACCCAGTGGGTCTGGGGAATGGTTTCAATGTTGTTGGACAGAGGAACCTCAACTATTAAAAAACAATCGCCATCTAATTGGGCCA